>NW_025919140.1:0-300000 GCF_907164915.1 Impatiens glandulifera
AGTAACAAAGTTTGGTACCTAGTCCCTAGACCGAAAGATCAACCGGTCATAGGAACAAGATGGGTATTTAGAAATAAACTCAATGAAGACGGTTTGGTCACGAGGAACAAAGCTAGATTAGTGGCACAAGGATACAAACAGGAAGAAGGCATTGATTTTGAAGAATCATTTGCCCCTGTAGCTAGGATTGAAGCTATTAGGATTTTTCTAGCCTTTGCTGCATTCAAAAATTTCAATGTTTTTCAAATGGATGTTAAAAGTGCATTTTTTAATGGTGACATACGTGAAGAGGTATATGTTGAACAACCACCCGGTTTCAAAAATGCTGAACTACCAAACCATGTATATCGGTTAAACAAAGCACTATACGGTTTAAAGCAAGCTCCTAGAGCCTAGTATGACACACTAACCGCATTCTTGTTAAAACATGATTTTACCATCGGTTCGGTGGACAAAACACTTTTTAAGTTTGAGAAAAAGGAACATATCCTGCTTGTTCAAATATATGTAGATGACATCATCTTCGGTTCAACCGATCCTAAGTTATGTGATAAAATCTCAACCCTGATGACTAACAAATTTGAAATGAGTATGATGGGAGAATTAAGTTTCTTCCTAGGTCTTCAGGTTAAGCAACTCGAAGAAGGAACTTTCATAAGCCAACCCAAGTATACTAAGGAACTGTTAAAGAAATTTGGGATGGACACATGCTCCTCATCCGCTACTCCAATGAGCTCATCGGTCAAATTGGACAAAGATGATGAGGGTCAAGTAGTAGACCTGACAGCTTACCGAGGAACCATCGGTTCTCTTCTATACCTGACAACAAGTAGACCGGATATACTATTTTCGGTTGGTGTGTGTGGAAGATTTCAGGCCAATCCAAAACAATCTCACTACATAGCCGCAAAGCGAATCTTGAAATACCTAAAGGGAACTCCTGAAGTCGGTCTGTGGTATCCAAAGGATTCATCTTTTAACCTCACAAGTTACTCAGATGCAGACTATGCAGGTTGGAAGGTTGATAGAAAAAGCACCAGCGGAACATGCCAATTCCTAGGTGATCGGCTTGTTTCATGGCATAGCAAGAAATAAACATCAGTTTCCACATCAACCGCAGAAGCTGAATATCTGGCAGCCGGAAGTTGCTGTTCACAACTTCTTTGGATCCAACAACAACTAAAGGATTTCGGTATCACGGCCAAAGAGTCTCCAATTTTCTATGATAACACAAGTTCCATAGCAATCACCTACAATCCGGTTCTACATTCTAGAACCAAGCACATTGATATAAGGCACCACTTCATTCGGGAACATGTCATGCTGAAGCATATCCGGATGGAATACGTATCGACAGATCAACAAATAGTAGATATCTTCACAAAGCCTCTACAGGAAGCTAAGTTTTCTCAATTCAGACTCACACTCGGTTTAACCGACATTAGTCAGATCAACCCTAAAGATGCTTAAAAAGGGGAAATCGGTTCGGACAGACAAAACCGATAGTTCCTCCCAAATTGTCGGATTCCAAATTTCCCAAGGTATCTATGGAAGAACCGCCTGGTCTATCAGTCAGAGTAAACCGACCGGTTACTTAGTGCATGCACCAATTAACCGCATCGGAACGAATGACTGAAAACCAACCGGCTTGGAAGTAGTTTATTTCAGATTATTTGGTCTCCGAACAAAAGTGGAATAATTATCTGTGTTTAAACTTATCTGTTCTGAAAAATTACCTTTTCAAAGTTAAATGGTCATACCTCAAAAGACGTGAAGATATGATATCTTTCACAGTCCAGGCCTATGACCAACATCCTAGGCTGTAGACATGCTTATTTCATGCAAAATACTTTATCCTATGGTTAATAGACATCATTATCTATGACACACTGGATAATAAGATCATCCCTACACTAATATATAAGTGAGGAAAACCTTAAACAAGACAATCACAAGATATAACATATTCTCTCACTAAGACAAAATGTCTCAGTTTCCAAACATCCTTCAAGTGGACTTCAAATCTACTCTAAGTACTGAACACTACGATGTCTTCAAGATGATTAAGTCACTTGAAGACACCGGCCTCCAGCACTTTCTAGATGACAAACATGTCATCTACCCTGAATCAGTCCTGGAATTCTTTTACAATGCCAGGGTTTTTCGAGGAACTCCTCACTTTGACACACATATTCAGTCAAAAGTGGGAGGGATTGTATTCGACTTCACCGAAAGCAACTTTGCAAGATGCTTCGACCTACCGAAGAAAGGGCTAACCGACCTTAATGTTCCAGCTGAACTAAAGGTCGAAATCTCCTTAACCTTTGCTCGGTCAAATCAACCAGTTGATGACCACGGTGCCAAATCACAGTTGAGTGTTGAGTATCAGCTTCTCAACGATGTGATCGGTCGAGGCATCCTGAGAAGGGATGTGACCAACACCTATTGTACTGCAGCTTTCAACATGATGGCCGCTATAACCACGGGTACGCCGGTCAACTGGTCAAGGGTGTTGTTCGACGTCCTAATCTGGATGATTGGCGTTCGAACAGTCAGTCTCGTTCCTCAACTAAGCTGTCTACTTCTAGAGCTTGGAGTTCCACCCTGTCCGGGCGAAGGGTTGAACCATGTCCAAGTAATCACAAAAGAGGTCACTGACTCATTTTATGAGCGGTTTAAAAAAGTTTGGAAGAGGAGGAACCGCCACATCAACTCCAACGGTCACACCAACTCCAACGGATATTAAGTCACTCGTTCATACAACCGGTCATTTTTCTGTACGCACCGGTTGTATCTTTGTTCAACTCTTTTATGATCATTTCGGCTTGGTTTATGCTATCTTCGGTTTTAATCGGTTACTTTTCGGTCTCTTGTAGCATCCGTCATTAATGAAAAGTAACATTTAACTCCCAACTACATGAGTAATTATTATCCAACTAACTTAGTTACTTTTGAACTAGATTCTTACCTCGAGCTCCGTAAGCGGTCAAAAGTAACCTCTTCCCAATACGTTTTGAAAACATAAATATTCTCTACATTAATAAGACAAAACTGATCTTCAACATTAAATGCTGATATTTTCCCTCCAAATTCAGATCTATATAAGGAACCACCCCCTAATCAACTTAACACATCTCAAAACAAAATCTCTTGAACTCTCTCTCTCTCTCTTAGCAAAGTTTGAATCATGCCGAGCCGAACTCTAAGAATTTTCTTGAGTATCGATTTCGATTCTTGTATGGAACATTGGAACCTGGAAACCAAGGAGCTCATGTTTGAGTCCCTCATTGACACCGGTCTTCGCACTTTTCTTGAAGAATTTGGTCCCATACTTCTTCCAGACGTCATTAACTTCTTCAGAAATGCCTGTATAAGAGGAAACTACATTGTTTCCACAGTGAGAGATCACACCTTCTGGCTGGATGAAAACGAGTTTGCTCAAATGTTCAACCTGCCCACAGAAGGGTTTTCCGACTTCCCAACAAGGGTGGGAAGTGCAGCAACTAACTACTCGGAAATGTTCTCTGGAACCGATGTACCGGTGGAGAACTACGGGCTGAAAACCCGCCTTGCCCACCACATCCAACTCCTCCATGAGATTGTTAACCGATCTATCATTTGTCAATCTCCAAACCAACGCTACTCTAATAGAATGTTTGACATGATGACCTACATATTTAGCAATACACATATCAATTGGTCATCGGTCATTTTCCAAAATATGAAAACTATGGTGCAAACCAAGAAAGGTCTCGGTTACGCTCCTCACCTTAGCCGGCTCTTTCTTAAATATCGTCCAGAATTTGGACCGGGTACACCGGCATCCCCTTCAAACATTCTTGATATGGATGGGGTGGAAGAAAAGCTCTCTAGGGTAGTCATTACATATATCGATTTCTTATGTATTTCTATTTCTAAACCGATCCATGTATCGGTTTCTATCTTGTACTCTTTCTTCAATGAAAATATATTTCAGTTTGATAACCGGGTCAATAGTTGCAAAATCAGAACATCCATCTAACTAACCGGTTAATATCGATAAATCACTTCGTCTTCGTTGAAAAATCCGGTCAAAGTCAAAAACGGCATCATCGCGGTTAATAAATCACATCATTTAATAAACGGTTTCAAAAAGGGACCGCTTCATCAAAACCGAAATAAGAAGACCACTGAAAATCTTTGGAGGGAAATTTCCCGCCCATAGACTCCCGCTCAAATATCCCGCCTTTGGTTTTCCGCCCAAGGTTTCTCGCCTATGGCTTACCGCCAATGGATTCCCTCCCTCGGTTTGCCGCCAATGAATTTCCGCCCTCGGTTTGCCGCCCACTATTTCCCGCTCAATGCACTTGGAGGGAAATTTCCCGCCTAAAAGTGATGGGACGGTTCGCGACGGTTGGGATTCCAAACCGCAACTATAAATAGGGTCCTTAGTCATTTTATTTCATTCTTACGCGAATCGGCTTTCTCTCTCTAGCTTTCAACTTCCTCAAACTCTCAAAATTCCTTACTCTCTCAGTTCGTTTATTCAGAATGGGTAGCGACTCTGCACTATTCAAACATATCGTCCGGGCCGACTTTGAAGAAATCCGGGCAAACGGTTCGGCTCCGGTAAAGCAAGTCTTATCCCAGATCTCCGAGTCCGGCCTCGAATACTTCCTAGGCGGTCCATTCATTCTATACTAGGAAGCGGTTGAGGAATTTTTCAAAACCGCATCTCTCACTAGAAGAACAATAACTGCAACCGTCGGCGGTCAGCAGCTCGAATTGACAGAAGAGTCGGTTGCTGATATACTACGCCTGCCATCAGAAGGAACCAACCTCCCGGTGACCTTAGATCAAGTGACTTTCGAGGCGGCTTGCCAGGTTCTCTCGGAAACCGCGGAAAGAAATCAAGTCTTCGACCGGAGTACAGACCGCTGTGTGATATCTTCACAAAATCGGTCCAAGCAAGAGGGGGAAACTATGATAGTCTCACCTGGGCAAAAATCGAGATGCTTGCCGGTTTAGTAAACGGCATCAGAATAAATTGGGCGAAGGTAATTTTTACTAACTTATGTGAAATGGTGATTCCGGATTCAACCCGGTCATGGGATATGCCATCCCACTTGGGAAAATTATGCTCCACCATAACATCAACACCGGTCCTAGTGTTCTTCTTTCTTAAAGCAAAATCATAAGGTCCCGCCAATTCAAGGAAAGGAAGAGCAACAGGAAGGCCTTCGGTTCTATAGGTGGCCGAAGGAAGAAGGCAGCCGTGAAGAAAGCAGCTCCGGTAAAAGACAAATCCGGAAGCAAGAAAGACAAACAACCAATCGAATATGCCGATCCGCGGTTCGAAACGCCAAATGAGGAAGATTCGGCCTCCAGTTCTGACCGAACCATTTCACACAATACCGAAGAAAATCAGTCCGGTAAAGGGAAAGACGGGTCATTCGAGGATCAATCGGTCAGTCTTGACAATGCTAATACCGGTGCAGACAGCCTGGGGGAAGAAGATGTTCACGCCAACGACAACACCCAGGAGGTGGCCGAGAATATCGTGAGCAGAATTATGGACGAAATCAACCAGCAAGGTCGCGAGGCGTCCGAAGTATTCTGTCAATGGATCCGGCACCGGCATCATTTATTCTACAAAGACATGCTACCGGGTCTATCCGTTGGCCAAAAATTCGAAAGGTTGATGGAGATGGAGGAGGAAGTCATCAACTTCACAAAGGTTGAAGATACCAAAACCGCCTTAGACCGATACGCAGTAGTAGAACCTCATGCTCGGTTACAAAAACTCACCGAACACATTTAAATCCTTAAAGAAAAGTATACTCCGGAAACACCGAATTCTCAACTACAACTCTTGGTGTTGGAGTTGCTTGCGGTCAAGGAAAGGGAGCTGACCGATGAAGTGGCGCGGCTTGAAGCGGTGCCCGAACATCAAGATACGACGAACTCACCGTCTCCTAGGGATGATGGCGGTCAGAACCCGATCGATGAAGTGATAGCCTCTCCTCTAGCGGATCAGACTATCAACATAACCGACGAAAGGACAGAGACACCTCTCACCGACCTACGGGCATCTGTTCAACCCGGGGATTCAGAACCGGCTATTATGGAAGAGAGGGTCATAACTATCATCGAAGAATTTGTCAACGACGTGGTTCGACCTTGGAAGAGGAAAATTAAGAAAACCGCGTTTCAAGCAGTCAAGATAGCCGAGACAACAAAGTATGACCTTGGCGAGGCGGTCAAGCGGATCACGTCGGTCGAAACCAACTACGATAATACGAATGAACTGTACGGCGCTCATCTAGATCAAACCAAGCCCTTGGAGGATATGACTCCGAAGTTGGTAGATGACCTCGAGTCGGTCAGCCAAAAGGTAGCGGAGATGGAACGGTCTCAAGAAAAGACCGAGCAACGGCTGACAAAGGTCGATGAGGACCTGGCGCGGTCAAGTGCCCAAGCCGGTTCAACACTCGACAGGGTAATAAGTCTTGAAGAAAAGAATGCAACCCTTGAGGAAAGGAACACCAAACTTGAAGCCGACCTCAAGGCGGTCACCGAATAGGTGACTAAATTAATAAAGGCCAAGCTGGCTGCAGATAAAGCAATTGAGGAGGCGAATTCCCTCGCGGCTCGGCAACTTCAAGATGTGTTGGACGAGGAGACGCGGAAATAGAAGGAAGCGGTAGCGGCTGATGTGAACATAGCCGCCCATATGCAGAACCTAGCGGAAAAAGCACCGGAAATCGCAAAGTCCATAGCAGCTCAAGAAGCGGAAGAAGCTAAGCGGCTAAACGCTCAGAAACAAATGTACGACGATTATGCCAAGGTTTACAAGAAGTCCCAGGCGGTTGTCTCTTCTTTGGTTCTGGCCACACGTAAAAGGAAAGCTGCTTCAAAGAAGGCGCAAGTCATCAGGCTGCTGGAAAGAATCACCGAGACAGTTGTTGACCCTCCACTCAACCCGGCTTTACACACAGAGGATGATTTCGAAGAGGATGTCCAGCCGCAACTCACAAGACAACGGGTTTTATATGCGGTTCCAATCAGAACGATCGGTCAACCGTTCTCTCCTCAAACTGGCACCTGAGGCGGTCAAGGTTCCTCTTCCAGGCCGGCTAAGGGACAAACAACCGATGCACTGATGGAACAATTCTTGCCGTCTAGATCAAAGAAATAGGGGCTTCATTTACTATCTTTACTTATGTTTACTTCGGTTATCATATATATAGTTTTTTGCCTTAGTGTTTTCTTATATATATAAAGTGATTTTTGGAAACCGGCCTATATTTCAATTCTTGCATGGTTTTGAATATTTTAAGTAAAATAATCAAAAAGGGAGAAATTGATAAGATAAAATATAAAAAATTTCCAAAAATGTTTCGAAAAATTCTCCCAAGTCAGTTTCCAAAAATCCGGCCAAATAAAATTCTTCAAAACAAAACCGGCCTACATTTGCACTCTTATATGATTTTGAATATTTTAAATAAAATAATCAAAAAGGGAGAAATTGTTAGATAAAATTAGATCGGTTAAATAAAACTTAACAAAAACAAAACTCTTGTGCAGGAACAGGCAAAGGACCGAACCGGTCAAAATTACTAAACCGGTTAAGAAACTCAACCGGTCAAGCATTCAAACCGACCGGAAACATGACCGCACAAGAAAGTCAAGATCGGTCAAATTAGAAGGCCAGAATCAATTTAACAGTCGGTCAATCAGAAGACACGGAAAAACCGGAAGTCATTCGGTTAACATAAATAACAGACCAGCATAAAAAGACACTTCGGGTATCTGTTGAGAATGATACCGAAGGAACAGACTGAATATTATCATATTCAAACAAGTCTGAGGAAAGTCTGCAGGCTGCAGAAGATCGTCCTACAAGATCTTTCTACTTCAGGATAAATCAGAAAGGCAATCTTCCAAGTACAGACAACTGTTCAACCGACAGTTGCCATATTGAGTAAAAGACAAACCTACCCGATTTGACCTACACCGGAAGACTAGACCTCCAGGTCTGAAGACTAGACCGCCAGGTCTGAATCACTGAACCTCTGCTCAACCAATCAGATTCAAGGAAATGAAATGTGACCGTTGGCACATTTCACCTATAAAAGAAGGAGCTGAAGAGGAGTAAATGGGGGACAATTTGTAAGGAGTTACAAGTTCTGAACATTCCACATCCTAAGTGAAAAGATTGTGTTCTATCTCTAGAAAGCTTAAGCGCTTAGTTGAAGTGTAATTTTACAATTTCGGTTAAAATTTTACGGGTGTTATCGAGCAGGAAATAAGTCTCGATCTGATTGTGTTCGTATTCCTTAGTGAATATCCTTCTCGCGGTTTCGAGAGGAAGGGGTGACGTAGGAGTTTTATCTCCGAACATCCATAAAATCTGTCTTGTTACTTGCTTTCTGCTTACTTTACTTTATAACCGATCTGCATTAACCTACTAATACCGCTTCGACTGATTCAACATTACCTAAACCGAATTACTATGATCCAAAACTGACCCAGCAACTTCCAAACTTGTCTTATTCAAATCCGGTCCTGCTTATCTCGTGTGTGTGCTGCTTCAACCTGAAACAAACCACTTCTGCGCTTGAACCTGGTTCAAGGGTTTGTGACAGTTTGTGTAGTATTGAAACTCCGGTGTTAATCTCTAACTGGATTAATCACCACCTTTGAGTGAGACGCGATAACTAGCCAGACCCCGGTCCGCCAGCCTCGACCTAGATCCTAACACCTTAGAAATGGGATTTAACGAGGGAGACTCTCTGATAGAAACAGAGGACTCCTTTTCAGCAGAATTACCAACAACAAGGGTAAGGATTGCACCTTGTTCTGGTTGGTCAATCACTATAGCACCTGTGGCTACTTGATTAGGTTGATTAACGGGAGACTCCGTCCTGTTAACATTTTCAATATTCGGACCAGCTGACTCAACAGCGGGCCCTTCAGCAGATTCCTTTTCAAGAGTGAAAATAGATTCAACTTTTCCATCATAGGAACATCAAACTTGGGCACAACGGCCAAGGGTCTAGAAGAAGTTACCTTTGATGATACCTTCATTAATTTAGACGCACAGGGCGCCTTAGACTTCTTTTCTTTCGAGACATAGGATCTCGAGGGCTTTCTCAGGCTGGTCGCCGGAGAAGATATAGGGGACAAGGGAGTATAAGCAAGTACACTTGGACCTTGCCTAATTCTTGAATCGACTAATTCAGAATCCTTCTTTGTAGAGCTTTTCATACCATAGGAACCAGCCTCTGATTCATTGATGGTCTTTAATCTCTTTGCCCCCGTTGACATAATAGAAGCAGACGACTGTCTAGATCGAGTAGTAGGCCTACCACTTGTCTGTTGACTAGAGGCACCTGAAGGAGATTCCATATTGTTCTTCATTCTCATCAGGTGTTTGGCGACTGTAAGGGCAGAGAATATCCTGGGAGAGTTGATCTGCTCATGTTCACCCATCGGAACCCCCAAATGCTCCAACAATCGACTTAGTTGATCCGCGAACGTTATGCTTTCCTTGTTCGCCTGGTTGATAGAAAAGATAAGATTCTGAAATAGAGTTGAAGCCCAGTTTACCTGGATTCCCTTTGAGATGGCGCACATATAGTCAAAACGATCTTGACTATAGAGATTGAAGGAACCAGGCTTCCCTTGGAGTGCTTTTTCTATCACATCGTTTAGCAAAACAAAATGAGGTTTGAGGACCTTCTTACTTCCATTTACATGAATAGCCGAGCCATCGGAAGAAAGAGCCTTCTTCATTTCTTTTATTATTTCTGATGAGAGAAGCATGTCGAACGTATGACCCTCCGTCGGAAGTTCAAAGAACTCCGCATATACAGTCTTGTCGAATGATATTTCCACGCCACTAACGGTTGCTACGATAGAGTCGCCTACCATTGTTGCAGATTTAAAAAACTCGCGAACTTCCTTTTTGTAGAATATAAATGGACCTCCAAGATACTTTCTTAGACCAGAATACTCTAGGGTTCTGAACATATCCACTACTTCTGGATGATCAAAAGTGTAGACCGATGGAAAATCCACCTACAATGTACAATGACCCAGCGTGATTCTCTTATTCACTATTTTTAGAAGAATATGAACAGACACAAGATTAAGAGAGGTTTTGAGAGAAAGATGCAAAGAAAACTAGGGTTCTTAAGAATCTCGAGAGATTAAAAGCTTTCAATCTCATGCAAAGATGTCCTTATATAGATAGAGAAAAGATATACAGGATAACCGTCACTTTTCTTAGGGGTATGGCCCATCAATTAATGTTAGATGTCCTTTCCAAAGAGTCATCATTAAAAATGAGGGTATATCAGTCATTCTCTCTAAACTTGAAAGACATGTATCTTCATGTTGTTAGAAGATGACTATTTAATATTTGAGCGGGAAAAACAGATAGCTCTTCACGTGGGACAGCTGTCCTTAATCAGTCTAATCGGCACGTAGTTAGACGTTTTTCTTACTGCACAAATCCATATATCTAAACGTCTATTAGACGGATGGGTCCATTAGACGCATACGTCTAATTCCGCGTTGTGAAGAGTATGTCTAATGTCTTTTAGACGTGTACGTCTAATTACGCATGAACATCTTGTGTTAGACGTGTGTTTGGTTAGATGTGAGCATCCTCTTGCTTATGACATAAAAACGTCTAACGTATATTAGACGTGTACGTCTAACCGCGTAGGTTTTAAACCGCAACATATAGACTTAGCAGTATAGATTGTGAGTAAAAATTCGTCTAAGTATAGACCATTTCTTTTAGACACCTTTGTCTAATAAATCGATTAAGGTCCTTCGTCTAGAGTATCTTTACTTTCAAAGTAATTTTCCCTCTCATTTTGTATAGGTACAAAAAAGCATAAGAAAAAGTTTTTGTGGTCCAAAGACCAACAATATTTTTAACAGATAAAAACATTTAATCTACTAGAATGGAAAAGGCCATTGTTGATCTTCTAGGATGTATACTCAAATAAATATTCTTCCTGCTTCCTTCCTGCAATCCTCCTACATCACTTACAAAAGAAACTATTTATATATTTTGGTACCCATATTTAATTGGGTCTTCGATCAATTAGTCCCTTAGGAATCCATATTTGAGTTAGTCTGATGGATTTCCCATTTTGTGTTGTGATTAATGCATAAGGTTTTGACTTAGCAGATGACTTCCTGCTAGGCACTGATCCCTTAGTTTCTGAAGAAGACTTTCTTTTTAAACTCCTTGACTTTGAGTCAGGTTTTAGATTTCCAGACTTGCTTGTTGCTTCTAACTTATTCTTAAGCCAGCTAACAGTCGGCAGAACATAGATTATTTCGTTTTTAAAAGTTACTTCTTCCTGAATAGGATCAGATTCAATATCAGTCGTACTCCCTTTGACAAAACTTATTGGCTTAAGCTTGTCAGTTGCTGGGTTTGACTTTTTGCATGACAGGTTAGGGTCATTGCCATCAAATCCCAATCCGGATCTAGATCCAGCAGGTTTTAACTTGCTGATCTGATATTTGACAACTTCTCCAGACCTTGTCCATGCACAGACAACATAGTTTAACCTCTTGTTTTCAGATGAAAGGGTTTGAATCTATTCTTTGAGCATCTCATTCTCAGATGAGATCTCTTCAATCTTCTTTTCAAGAATATTTTACTCTTCAGTTTGAAATAGAATCGGTTTATTTACATCTGGTGAAGATTTAGTTTCATTTAGGAATTCTGCTAGCTTTCTGTACTCGATGACCATGTCATCTAGTGCAGCTACTAGTTGTTCCCTTGAAAACCTTTTAGAAGAGAAGTCAAATACCTCAGTCTCCTGAGTCCTTTCTTCATCTTCTCTTACCAAGAAGCAGGCCACCTCTTCTTCATCACTTTTACTAGATGAGAAGTAGGAATCACGGTTGTTTCGTTGGTTCTTCATTCACCTGCCATAAGAGCCTTCAGATCTTTTCCATCATCCTTTGTATATTCACGTTTTGGCTTCCGGCATTCCGATGCATAATGAACTTTAATACCACAGTTAAAAACACGTAACATTAGCTTTAGATTTCTTATTGTCATTAGAATTAGAATTAGAAGAGTTTGAGTTAGAGTTTCTCTTCTTCATGAAGTCGCCAAACTTCTTCACAAAGAGAGACATGGCGTCGCTGCTCAGCTGTTGAGCCGCCATCTTCACATCCGGAGCGGTTGGTGGCTATTCAGCAGTCACCATCGCCTTGACAATGATAACGGATGTGGATTGATCTTCTTCCATCCTACAGTTCAGCTCGAACTCATAGGCCTTAAGATCAGCGAAGAGATCAAAGAGAGAGATCTTATTAAGATATTTGGATTCTCTCATTGCCATCGTCTTTATGTCCCATTCCCTTGGAAGAGCACGCATGACCTTAATAACAAGCTCCCTGTTGCTATAGGTCTTGCCTAGGATGGATAAGGAGGAGACAATCTTGTTGAATCTGGTGTCGAAATCGCTCACTGTTTCACCAGGACGCATCTTATAGCTATCAAACTACTGAGTGGCAACTATAATCTTGTTTTCCTTAGTTTGCTCGTTTCCCTCACACAGTTGGGTGAGTCTGTCCCAAACCTCTTTGGCAGTATCCCATTCGATAATGTAGTTGAACATGCTATCATCCAAGGATCTGTACAGAACATCAAGAGTCATGTTGTTGAGGTTGTTCTGCCTCTTTTCTTCAGCGGTCCAGTCAGCTTTCTCCTTATCGATCTTGATAGGACCTTCTGTGACAACACTCCAAATGTCGTCATGAAGAGAAGAAAGATGAGCACAAACTCTTTTCTTCCATATAATATAGTTTTCTCGAGAGAAAGTTGGAATGGCTGTAGCACTAGCACTGGCATCTTTGGCTTGAGAGTAGAAACCTTTCTCTGATACCAATTGATAGGATCGGCTTGATCGATAGAGACGGGGTTTGGCTATTGATGAAGGCTTAAGAAAAACAGTTTGAAAGAAATCTTGTTAGGGATTTAATTCGCTTTCTATTCTACGCAAACCCTTGTAAACACTTGAAACATAATCAAGGCAGAATTGTTTACTTAGGTTTGAAGCTCAAGACGAAGAATGTGCAGATGACAGAAATGAAATGACATTGGAGTTTGTTTATGGATGTTCAGAGAAAACTCTCCTACGTCACCCCTTCTTCCAACCACCGAAGGATTCACTATAATATGATTTGAATCAAAATACAGTTTGCACACACTTAGCTCACTATTGAACATAACACACTCTGTTCAATTTATAGGATGAAGAATATCACTCAGCTAAAAGTATTTTTGATTATAGCTCTCTCTTGATTCACACACAGTACAATCATGAAAGCATCTCATGACTTGAAATATTCAAAGGATTGATTACACAATAATTTCAGTAATCTAGATGATTGAGAGAGTAGTCGGTCGAGAGTGATTGTCCGTTGTCCTTGAGATATGATAAATACTGGGCACAGACTAACGGTCGAATCTTCAGAATGTTACGTGGCACACTTCCATTGGAAAGCCTCGATAGTACACAACAGGTTCTGAGCACGGGAATCGTGGTCGTACACCAACTGGTAGTGCGTCGAATATTCCATCAGAGATGTACCTGCCAAAACAAGTAATGTGAGGGAAATTCTCTTACGTGACATTCGTTGGTTGGTTGCGTATAGCTATCGTACTAATCTTCACTAGAAAGTGGATCATGAGTAGAGTACAGGTATAACACGTGGGTAGGCGGGTGTTGGCTTCAAGCATACTAAAGCATAACATTAGACTCATTTTAGTTAGACGACATCGTCTAATGAAATCAAACGTCACCGTCTAATAACAGAATCCATTAGACCACCTAGTCTAATGGGATTAGACTTACGTCTAATTACAATCACTACAGACTAATCTGAAGGAGTTAGACTACACGTCTAACTTTCACCAATTAGACTTCACGTTTAATCTTTCACAAACCATTAGATTGTACGTCAAACTCCACGAGTTAGACTGCACGTCTAATTCTGGTTCTACTTCAGACTTTTCTGAAGGAGTTAGACTACACGTCTAACTTTCACTTTCTATTAGACTGCACGTCTAACTCCGCGAGTTAGACTGCACGTCTAATTCCGAATTCATTAGACTACACGTCTAACCTCACGAGTTAGATTGCACGTCTAATTCTGAATTCATTAGACTGCACGTCTAACTCCACGAGTTAGATTGTACGTCTTATTCCGAATTCATTAGACTACATGTCTAACTCCACGAGTTAGACTGCACGTCTAATTCCGAATTCATTAGACTACACGTCTAACTCTACGAGTTAGATTGCACGTCTAATTCAAAATTCATTAGTCTGCACGTCTAACTCCACGAGTTAGATTGCACGTCTAATTCTAAATTTATTAGACTGCACGTCTAACTCCACGAGTTAGACTGAACGTCTAATTCCGAATTCATTAGACTGCACGTCTAACTCCACGAGTTAGACTGCACGTCTAATTCAAAATTCATTAGACTACACGTCTAACTCCACGAGTTACACTGCACGTCTAATTCCGAATTCATTAGATTGCACGTCGAACTCCACGAGTTAGACTACACGTCTAATTCCGAATTCATTAGACTGCATGTCTAACTCCACGAGTTAGACTGCACGTCTTATTCCGAATTCATTAGACTGCACGTCTAACTCCACGAGTTAGACTGCACGTCTAACTCCACGAGTTAGACTACATGTCTAATTCTGAATTCATTAGACTGCACCTCTAATTCCACGAGTTAGATTGCACGTCTAATTCCGTGCATCTAATAACAAATCGGTCTAATGAACCTCATTAGAACCAAGTCTCATGAAATCTGATTTCGATACACCTGCATCAAAACGCATAAATCATTTCATCATCAAAATCCTAGTAGTCAAACTATTTCAACACTTAGTCAAAATAATTTGACCCAACAGAATCGTGACTTGCTTCATTGTCGGTTGATGTACTCTTGACAAAGCTTGTAAATGAAAGTTTGTCTTTATTGAGTTTCAACTCTTTACAATTAGAAGATCTAGACTTATCTGGATTGTGATTGTCATTGCCTAGACCGAACTTGCAATTATGAAGACTTTGAGGACTCGTCATCTGGCTCTCAGCATCTCTAGATTTCTTCCATGCATCAATCACATATTTAGTTCTTTCATTTTCTTCAGTCAACAACTAGACTGTCTCCTTGAGCTTCTCATTCTCAAAGGATAGTTCAATTGTTCTACCAGTTTAATTATTTAGCTAGGTTGGTACAAGATTAGACAGATTCCTATACTCAATGACCATGTCATTTTTTACAGTAATCAAGTCTTCTCGGGTGAATTCCTCAGAGGCAAAGTCGAATACTTATTCCTCATTTGTCATAAGACATCTGATTCCTTCATCATCACTGTCCGAGTCGCTATGTTCCCACTAGCTTCTACCATCATCAACTAGTAATGCCTTTTGGATCTCTTTGCCTTGATTGTTTGACTGGTGATCTTCCCTTTGGTTCTGATCGGTTGACTTTCTATCGTCTCTTCGTAGCATCCGGCATTTCAACCTGTAGTGACCTAATGCATCACAATTAAAACAACGAACGATAACTTTGTTACTGTTATAGTAGTTGTAGTTGTAGGAGTTGGTGGATTGGTTCTTCTTCATGAACTTTCCGAACTTCCTGGCAAGCATGGCCATTAAATCATCGTTGAACTGTTCAGCCGATTTGACAGGTACTGGAGCTGCCGGTTCAACGGAGGTTACTAGAGCTCTTATAGTTGTTAAGGTTGAGGTCTCATCTTCATTTATTGATTTCATTTCGAACTCAAATGCTCTCAGATCTTCAAAGACATCATGCAACTTCATCTTATGAAGACCCTTTGATTCTCTCATCACGATGGTTTTGATATCCCAAGTGCAAGGAAGTGATCTTAGAGCTTTGACAATCGTCTCTTTATTGTCGTATTTCTTTCCAAGAAGTGAGAGTTTATTCACAATACTTGTGAAACGGTCACCAAATTCTTTATTTGTTTCTCTAGGGAGCATCTTGATATTTTCAAACTTTTGAGTAGCCACCATGATCTTATTTTCCTTGGTTCGCTTGTTTACTTCGTGAAGCTGAATGACTGTCTTCCACACTTCTTTTGCAGTAGTAAATACTCTGATCTTGGCAAACGTGTTTCTGTCCAAGGTTTTATAGATGGCATTTCTGCCGAGAATGTCAAGGTTGTTCCTTCTTCTGTCCTCAACTGTCCATTAGCTCCTATCCTTGTTAATAATTATTGGACCATCAGAGATGATGAACATCATTTCATCGTCTATTGTGGTTAGGTGTAGTTGCATGCATTGCTTCCAATATATGAAGTCTTCTCTTTCGAGTAGTGGAGCCTTTTCGCTGTAAGACATGATGACGTCTGGTTGCTTGAGTATAGAGAGTAGCTTCTCTAATACCACTTGTTAGGATCGGGATCGCCGAAGGAGATTGAGGTCTCACTAGGGTGAATGCTTACACACACTCCGGTTGATAATAACCCTGTTAGAGGTTAATATCGGTCTCTATACTTCGCAAGTTGTCAAAAACTCGTAAACCGAGTTCAAGCTCGAAAGTGTTTGTTTCAACTTGAAGCAATGAGTGCACGATTTGGACAGCAATGAGAAGACACAAAGTAGAAAGAAAACACAACACAAGATTTATGGATGTTCGGAGATAAAGCTCCTGCGTCACTCCTTCTTCTCAAATTTTGAGAAGGATATTCACTCAGAATATTCAAACTGTTTACAATGCCTATGTCGAACACCCGAGGCTTATTTACTGCTCGTTTTCAACTTCTCATTAAGCTAACTCTGTTGAATAGAAACAGATTCTGTCAACTTACAATACTCACCACTCACATTGAATAGATTAAATTGTAATACACTTGAATTTCTAACACACACTGGTTTGAAAGCTTAAGTAATTTTATAGTAATATGTGAACGTGAGTAGGGTTGAAATCTTGAGTAAATGGTTAAAAAGGTTTATCAAAGGTGGTTGATCCGGTTGAACCTAGTTCTCTTAAATAGAGAATGTCACAACGGTCATATTCTTCTCCTTCAACGGATATATTTCCTTGATGGTACTTCGTTTCTTGAATCTGATTGGTTGAGGATTAGTATAGTACAACTTTGGGATATCCTCTGATTTTGTTTGATAAGTCAACATGACATTAATTTGACAATGATTTATGAGGAGCAGATCAGCATGCAAATTTGTCTTCTAATGATTTAGATTGTCTAGGGTAATGTGATAAACATCTGCTCCAAGTGGACTGTATCGGACTTATACCGAAGTAGTGGTCTGAGTTCATTTTGCAGGCTTCTACTCCGAAGAAGGTTTTATCAGACTTGTATTAAAATGGCAATAATACAGTCTGGACATGTGAAGGCTCCCCTTTGTAATTAATAAAAATTATTCTGCCTAACACTAAAAAGGAAACTACCGGCTGCGCTTAGTATAAAGTTGTCTTAGCATAAAATCGGTTCCACTTCTTGGATCTAACCGGTTAAACTACCGATTGGATTACCGATTTCGCCTTCACGTGAATAACCGGTCAAACTACCGTTAGATAGATATTACAGGTTTCGCTTCTTAGGGTTAAAAACCGGTCAAACTATCGATTCCATATAATACCAGATAGACTACCGGACAAACTAGTGATTGTGTCGTCTTTTATAAACTGAAGATACTACCGGTCAGACTACTGGTCGGTTTACCAATTCCTCTTCATAACACATCACCGATAAGTTTACCGATAGAACCATTATCCACTACCATACTGATTCACTTCCGGTTCCGCTTCTTGTATAAAAAGCCGAACATAATGTCGATCAGATAATATCGATTTGCGCCGTCTTTATAAAACCGATAAGATAGTACCTGTTGCAATTTTTTAAGTAAATGACTGAATTGATAACTTATCATACTATCGGTTTGTGCTTCATGGATAGAATACTAAGGATACTACAAGTCAACTGGCTGAGCGGTAAAACCGATTTCCACTAATGAACCCTTCCATTACGGATTGCGCCTTTTTGATATATAACTAAACATAATACTGATTTGCGCCGTCTTTTATGAATAACCGAACAAATAACCGGTTGCAGTTTGCCAATTTTTGCATTTGTCTTTTAAGGAAAAACCGAACTACTTCATTTTCCGGTTTTTCTTTATCCTGCACAAAAATGAACTTGATTAAGTTCTTTAGATAAATAATTTCTTACTAATGAATTATCTAATTTATTTAACATTCCAAAATAATAAAAATGGCTTACCATCTCAGGGAAAGAGATAAAGATCTCATTGACATCATCCTAGTTGAGACACTACTAGGGCTAAATGAATCCTATTTCACTTACTACCTCAACTAGAGAGGATGTCTAATCATTCTCTATATCTGGATTCTATAAAAGATGGAACGTATACCTCCTCCACTTTCTAGCAATATTATGAACGTTTCCCTTCAATATCGATGCATCAGGAGCGTCAAGTCGGAAATACTCGTCAACGACAATGACTCTATACGTAAGCTTCTACCCTAGTATGGTATTAAGAAAATGGTCTACCTCATGGATGATCAACTCATTATGAAGTTTATGGGTCTCGAATGGATTACTTCTTACTAAACCATCGAGCTCTTTAATTAGTTCGGGCGAGACTGCATGCCTCCTTATTGTGACTACGTGATCACCATGGATAGGCCCATTTAGTACAACAACTTTATCCACTACCTTAATTTGTGGAATGATGCATTCAATACGGGCATCCCAAAAGATAGGAAGAACTATACTAGATCATCGAGGAATTCCGACATTAGCAAGAGGAGGAAGTAAAAAGTGAAGTCTCCATCACCTCTATCTACTACAGTCGAAATCGCTCCCCTTGAAGAGGAGCTCTATGTTTTACCTCTTTTTTGTATAAACGGAAAAAATTAGAAGCCTAGTATAATTAGCTAGCAAACCATAAGAACACCGAAATTTTGGAATATCTAAAATTAGAAGTTCTTTTAAAAGCAAGTATATCAAACTTTGTGAGATGTTTATCTATAGGTCATGTTATTTGCATGTGTATTTTGCTATTGTTTTATAATTGAAATTCTCCCATCTGCTATAATTACAGTCATCGACAATGTCCATGCTGTCAGACATCGAGTTGATCCCCTAGGTAGATAACTTTCATGTTAATCGATGACACATTGAAGGTTACGGCCTCAATCCCATCATGAGATACTCCAAAAAACGTTCAATGCTATCATCGCCAGCATGAACATCAACTTCCCAGCTTGGACCGAAATGGAAATAAAAGATGGAGAAATCCCTATAAGAGCGGTATCATCTATGATCACAATGTTAGTCCTGTTGGCTCATTTCTTCATAGCTCTAGCAAATGATAAGCCCTCCTCAAGAATTATTGAGGTAGCATATCTACTGCGAAAAGATACTTTTGGTATTATCTTAATAGAAACACTCATCGGCTTGAACAACTCACATGGATCTTCCACTATGAGTAAAATGCGTTCACCTTAATACTCTACATCTAGCTGCTTGACAAGCTCAAATGCCTACAGGAATTTCTACCTAACGGTATCATGTCCCCCTTCATCCAATACCAAAGAATGAGGGAAGATTTTCCCGAACTCCCAATACAAGAAGATGATGAAATATGGGACATTTTTCCCTGGTATCCCATCAAGAAATTGACTTTTATGATGGATGACAAGACAATCGTTCTACTCATGGGTTTGGAATGGGTTACCTACTACAATACCCATGACATGTTCAAGCAATATGACTATAGTTATATTATAGTTGATTCCATGGTAGATAGATCTATAAACCGAAAGATCTATCCAGAATACCTTAGAAGATTGTATGATGCAAACCTTTGCAAACTCTTTCTATTCTTCACAAACCTTTGCAAACTCTTGAACGATTCAAGTGCGGAAATGTTTGCTTAGGTTTGAAGCTAAAAACCAAAGAAGGAGAAGATGACAGAATGTAACAAAGCAGATTGTTTATGGATGTTCAGAGCAAACTCTCATACGTCACCCCTTCTTCCAACCACCGAAAGGATTCACTATACTTTTCAATCAAATACAGTTAGTTGACTAGCTAATACTCTGTTGAACAGAACAGCCTCTGTTCAACTTACAACACACTGTTAATGACTATCAAATAGTCCAATAACTTATCTCTCAACTTCACGTAGTGATTTACAAAATACACTTGAGAATAAAATATCTAGAGAGAGAGTAAGTTGATTCAAGAAATCAAGCTTCTGGAAATCTGTTGATTCAATGAGAGAGAAAGCTTCAACTTCTGTCTTATTTTCTGCTTCTCTTCATCTTCATCCTTAGGCAGCAATATATTCTTGAAAAACTTCAACGGTCGAATCTTTCTTTTGGATACGTGGTGAGCATCCATTGGAAGGCCGCCCATATACAGCAGGCACTATGCATATGGAACGTGGCCGTACCAATCTGGTAGTGGCCAAATATTCTTCTGAAATTATCCTGCACAGAACATGTAGTGTGAAGAATATTTACTTATGTGGCAT
This sequence comes from Impatiens glandulifera, assembly GCF_907164915.1. Taxonomy (NCBI): domain Eukaryota; kingdom Viridiplantae; phylum Streptophyta; class Magnoliopsida; order Ericales; family Balsaminaceae; genus Impatiens; species Impatiens glandulifera. Next base: position 20,605 of record NW_025919140.1, read on the forward strand.
TCATCAATTGGTTACAGCTGACTGTCGTACTGATCTTCACAGGAGAGTGGAGCAGGAGTAGCGTACAACTAAAGCACTTGGGTAGACGGGTTCTAGCTTCAAGCATACTGCTTATGCTGAGCATTAGAAGTATTTCAGTTAGACGGATTGTAAAAATCAGTCTAATGAAATTTAAACATCCTCGTCTAATAACATAGTCTATTAGACCGCCTGGTTTAATAGAATTAGACTTACGTCTAATTGCAATCACTTCAGACTAATCTGAAGGAGTTAGACTCACGTCTAACTTTCACTTAATTAAATTACACGTCTAATTATCCAATAACCATTAGACTGTATGTCTAACTCCAACGGTCGAATCTTCCTTTTGGATACGTGGTAAGCATCCATTGGAAGACCGCCCATAGTACACAAGTACAGCAAGCATTGTGCATATGGAACGTGGCCATACCAATCTGGTAGTGGCCAAATATTCTTCTGAAAATTTCTTGCACAGAACAAGTAGTGGGAAGAATATTTACTTACGTGGCATTCATCAATTGGTTACAGCTAGCTATCGTACTGATCTTCACAGGAGAGTGGAGAAGGAGTAGCGTACAAATAGAGCACGTGGGTAGACGGGTGTTAGCTTCAAGCATACTACTTAAGCTGAGCATTAGACGTATTTCAGTTAGACGGGTTGTAAAAATTAGTCTAATGAAATTTAAACATCCTCGTCTAATAACATAGTCTATTAGACCGCCTAGTCTAATAAAATTAGACTTACGTCTAATTGCAATCACTTCAGACTAATCTGAAGGAGTTAGACTCACGTATAACTTTAACTTAATTAGACTACACGTCTAATTATCCAATAATTAGATTAGACTGCATGTCTAACTCCATTGAGTTATATTGCATGTCTAATTCCGGTTCTACCTCAAATTAATCTGAAGGAGTTAGACTTACGTCTAACTTTCACAATCCATTAGACTCACGTCTAATTCCTCAAATATATTAGACTCCCACATCTAACATTAGACGTTTTTACAAAATCAGTCTAACTCCGCGTTGACATTGCTCGCGCGCGTTGACTTTCAGATGTGCCTTCAAATTAACAAAACTCTAATTATTAATTCTGCACCTGGTGAGATTCGAACCCAGGTCACCTGTATGACAGGCGGTCATGATTACCACTACACCACTTAAGATGTTGATATCTAAATATATATTTATATATTTGATATGACTAACAATTATTGAACTTAGTTTTATCCAAAAACTATTTTATCAATCATCAAATCAAAATTGTTAAGTTATTTTTTTTAAATCAATTAAAAATTTCAACCCAACAATTTCCCCTTTTTTGATTATTTAAATTAAATTATCAAAACTTGTTGAGTTCATTAAAAATTTCAACCCAAAAATGTCCATGCAAAATAAACAAAATATCTGGAACTTATTTACAATTAGTATGAGAAGGCCCAGCGAGCTGAAGCGGAAGACTATGTGCATACTTTGAAGTAGACTATGTATGTACTTAGAAGTTTTTTCGTTATGCATTTTTTCCTCTTTAGACTCTTGTAAAATATCAATAAGAGTTTCTCTATAGCAAACATTGTGAGTATGTTTATATACAACTCTATATTTGTTTATCTAATCGAATCATGAATGATATCCTTACTCTCTAAGATTCATATCTTGTATTTTTGCATTTGTATTTTCTTACATCTTCAAAATCATTATCTCTCTCATCATAATCGCAGTTCGCAAGTCACTTTAAACAAGTACGGCCCCACGAAAAAGGGACCCAAGAACTAGACGATTTATGCGCCAAGAAATGGCAGAAGGAACTCAGAAAAATGTTAAGGATATGGTATCTGCAACTGAGTTTGCTGAAGTAAAGACTACGACAATAAGTGACGGAGCATCTGGTAGTATTAACAAACTTGATGAACAAGCCTACTATTCCTATTTAGTAACAACCATCCTCATCACGACAACCGTAAACAAATGTTCCACCTATATCCCACCAATGAATATTAATCTTCAAACACGTCGTAACATTGATGAAACCTTTTCTATGAGGAACTATGCCAACGGTCATATTTCACTTTCTTGAATCTGATTGGCTGAGTAGAGGTTCAGTGATTCAGACCTGGCGGTCATCTTTTCAGACCTTGCAGTCAACTTCTCAGACCTGGCGGTCAACTTCACAGACTTGGCAGTCTGTTCTTCCAGTGTGTAAGACAAACCTGCTAGGTTTGTCTTTTACTCAATGTGGTAACTGTCGGTTAGACAGTTGTCTATACTTGGAAGATTTCCTTTCTGATTTATCCTGGAGTAGAAAGATCTTGTAGGACGGTTTTCTGCAGCCTGCAGACTGTCCTCAGACTTGTATGAATATGGAAATGTTCAGTCTGTTCCTTTGGTATCATTCTCAACAGACACCCGAAGTATCTTCTTATGCTGGTCGATCATTTGACTTAGCTAGATGACTTCCGGTTATTAACCGGCTGTCTGGTGTTTCCAGCCTTCTTTTGAGCGGTCATGTTTCAGGTCGGTTAGATAACTTGACCGGTTGAGCTTCTTAACCGGTTCATTGGTTTGACCGGCCGGTTTTCTCAGTCCGGTTGGGTACTTTGACTGGTCCGGTTCTTTGTTCCTACATGGAAGATTTATTTATGTAAAGTTCTGTGAACCGGTCTAATTTTATCTAACAGAAAGTAGATGAGGTATGGAATAAAATTGTAGAAAATAAAGTTGAAGATCATGTCTATAAATGAAAAATCTTCTTGGAGATGTTAAAACAAAAATGGAGGTACTTAATTCTCCTTTTAAATTTAAATTGCCCAATGAAGTAGAAGAAATGTGCATAAAGGAATGGGAAAATATGGTGGTAGGGAATTATATTGGGAAACACAGAGTATCATTCTCAATCACTAAAAAAATAATGAAATAGTGGAAGGAAAATGGCTAGAGAAAATCTCTACAAATATCCATGATCTATATTTTTTTCAATTCAAGAATGGGTCGAATTTGGATGAAATTTTGGAAAATTGGCATACATATAATGGATTAAACTACATGGAGTTAGAAAGATGGTCTGAAGATTTGAACCTATTAAGTAAACTTAAGAAGACATCACAAATATGGTTCAATCTTTGAAATATCCATTCACACATGTACAAAGTAGAAGTTATTAGTCATTTTTTTGTAGGGTTATTGGTAAAACCATTATACATGGACTCAATAACAGAAGGAGGAGAGCATTTATCTTTTGCTAGAATTAGCATAGAGGTGAATCCTCGTAGCACATTGCCGAATAATATGACAATGATCGACATGTAAGGAAAATACAATGTCATGAGAATCACTTATGAGTGAAGACTAGACAGGTGTTCATTTTGCAATAATTTCCAACATACCAGTACGAAATGTGCTCAAGCTATGGTAAAAGAGCAAAAGATACTGAAAGATTAAGAATAAAAATCAGGAAAAAGAAACAGAGAAGTTTAAAAGTAGAGAGAAAAATGTGAAGGAAGAGAAAGAAGTAGAAACCAATGAAGACTCTGAAAATGAAGAAAGCAATGGAATTGAAGGAAATATGTTAAGGGATTTCTGTTGAAGAAGAGAATAAAGGTAGCGATGAAATAGAGAATAAAGAGGATGAAGGAAGTTGATTCTCAAAAATATCAAGTTGTAATACAGGAAACTAGAGAGAATGATACTCGGAATCTTCAAGCTGAAGTAGAGGTTACCAAGACTTTTGTAGATGATATCATAGATGAAACTAAAGGAAGCAAATACAATAATCTTGAAACTTCTTTTATGATAAGAATCCTGAAATCCTGAAAAAAGAATATTTTTTAATCAGATTAGCATGGGTTCGTTCAAATAAAGATTACACAATAAGAATAAGTATATATGGAGAATGAGCAGAGAAATGACGTAGTAGACTTATATGGAGATGCGCACCATAACTAGAATAATTATAGTTATTATCTTTTATCATCTGACCACCACCACGTCCACGACAATTTTTGCAGGAATAACCTGAAAAATGACCGCGGTCACGACCACGATGTTGTCCTCTATAATTATATGATGTCACATTCACTTTAGGGAATGGAGTTGATCCAGTTGGAAGGCCTCATGATTTTTCATCAAAAGCTCATTATTCCGTTCGGCCAATAATATATATGATATTAATTCAAAATACTTCTCAAATCCTTTTGCATGATACTATTGATGCAAGAGCTTATTCGACGTATGGAAAGTGGAGAATGATTTATCTAACATATCTCCATTAGAAATAACTTCTTCACATAGTTTGAGTTTATAAGTAATTCGGAATATATTCACTCACCAATTTAAAATCTTGAAGGCGTAAATGATTCCATTCAAAATGAGATTTTGGAAGAATGATCGTTTTCAAATGATCATACTTTTCCTTTTGATTATTCCATAGGACCAATGTATCTTTCACGGTGAGATACCCAATTTTTAAACCTTTGTGAAGATGTCGACTAAAGAAAATCATTGCTTTTGTCTTATCTTGGTCGGACATGGTGTTTTCATCTTTGATAGTATTTCTAAGACCATTGGCGGCAAGATGAATTTAAGCATAGAAATCCATGAAAGATAATTCTTTCTAGTGTTGTCAAGAGCCGTAAACTCCAATTTCGTGAGGTTTAACATGAAATTTGAGAAAAATAAATTTGTTTGAAATGTTTTCGAAGATACCTTTTGTCAACCTTGACCGATTTAGTTCTCGTAAATGAGGTGCAAAATTTGGCTACCACGGACGAGGAGGGAGCCTAGACCTTTGCATCGAAAATGAGAGACTCATGTTGATAACATGTTATAAACGAATAATACAAAGAACAAGAGAGTCAAGGAAGAGAGATTCTTGAGACACATTACTACATACCATACATATCTTATTTATAGGACTAAAACAAAGAGTAATAAATGTAGTATATGAAATAAAAGGTCTTTATTAATGATGAAATATTTAAGACCAAAGGTCATACATAATGACATCCATTTATTATTATATTTATAATACATTACACTTTAATAAAACATAACATTTCACTTTAAAAAACATAACATTTCAGTTTAATACAACATAACTTTCAATCTAAAAAACAGGACATTTTAGTTTAAAAAACATAACATTTCAATTTAATACAACATTTTTAGTTTAATAAAATGACATTTCAGTTTAATACAGAATAACATTTCAGTTTAAAAAATATAACATTTCAGTTTAAAATGATATCGCAGTTCAATAAACTAAGAATGACAACATGAAAACGCAATTTAACACAAAATGATATCGCAGTTCAATAAACTTGACACCACTAGATTGAGAAAATGACCACGCTATTTTTTTGTGAACATGATATTTTAGTTTAAGAAACATGACGTGCACGTTTCAAGTTTAAGCATTTTAACAATTTACATAAATATTTTCAAAACGTTTTTAGAAAGATCTAACATTTCTTACACACAAATTATCAATTTCTAAATCAAATGTCTATGTTTGTAAAGTGTTTGAACAATAAATGACTAGATTTCGACAAACCTGTTAACTATAAGTCTACAACGATCCTGTTTTATTGATTCTTTAGAAATGGTTAATTCGAAAGAGTTTGCATTGCGGATATGCGATGCTTTAGAGAGACGAAGATATCAGAAGCTGAATAAGATCCACGGATGAAATATATGATTTCTGGTCAAAAATTTTGGACTAGAGCTTTGACGCTCGCCTTCAGATCTTCTTTGACAGGTGAGTCTTAAAGGGTCGCAAATAGTTGAGAAGAATCAACCTTTCTTACCACTTTTAAAGCAAACAAAGTCTAAAATTTTGATCGAGATCGAAGAACAAAGAACGTCGGACAGAAAGAACGGAGAATGGAGAACGTCGAACGAAAATCACAAGTGGAGAACGGGAAGGGGAAGAGGTTAGGGTTTGAATGTCTAGAGGCATAATGAGAATACGAAGAGGCGTTTGAATGGTTAAGGTTTGAATGTCCAGAATATGCGCACTTCTAATTTTGTAAATATTTTTTTTTAAAATTTTCACTATGGTATGTCACATGGGGAGTTGTTGGGGAGTCATTCCCGAGTCGCTCTTTCTATCATTTCTCTATATAATATTATATACCTTTCTTTTTTTAATGTAAGAATACAATAATAGTAATCATATAGATTTTTACTCAATTTTTTTCTTGTGTTGTGTGTAAATGTCTATATTTTTCACAACAATACCATTTGCTACTTTTAACTTGGTTGTCTTAAATCGGGTATACTCTCCCACTGAAAGATAATAATGTCGTTTTTATCGCTCAAATATAGTTTAATATTTTTGGAAATGATTCATAAAATATTATAATCATTTGAGTGCAACGAAAAAAATGATATTAATAAAAAATAGATTTAGTTAATAAAAATAAAAGAAGAAAACAAATAAAATAAATCACGAACACCAAGATATTAATGTACACAAATTCTTTAAAAATAGCGATGAGCTACCCAAGCGACTTTGACATTTCAAAATAGCTTATAAACATGTTGTTATGGATGATACACATATGTCAAATATAATATTATAGTAAATCTCTTTTATGAGCCTAGATCCAGATAATTGTAGTGTAAAGAGTCTTAATTGTTATAATATGCATCATTATTGGATATGAATGAGTAGATCATCATTCATTATCTCACAAGTCTTTCACACATTTTAATTTGGCTTTGCTCTTTGTTTTTTAGTTGTTTTTGTTGCTTTTTTTATATTCATTTTGTTTATAATTTTTTTTACAAAGGTGACTTATAACCCTTTTATTAAAATGTTCATAGGGAAATAATATAATCGTTTTCATTGAGCAAAACAAATATTTGTCTCAACATATTCACGATTTTCAAACAGAATAAGCAATTACATCGGAATATTTTTTTGGAATTAAAGAAAAATTAGCACGTTACTCCACAACCATGCCCTCTGCATAAAAATAATATATAAAGTAAATCTAGTTATCTCGCGTTATATTGGGTGATTTTTGTAATTTTGACATAATCAATACTCAGATTTTGACATATTTTCTAGTCTATTAGGTGACTGAGATTCTTCTCCACATGCGAGTGGTGATATGCATATCGGTTCGAATATCTCGCCAAATTTATTAATTTGTTTGTCTAATTCCTAAGAAGAATTTTGAATTTCTTTCTATTGATATTGTGGTGAAAAACTATCACCTTAAGAATGAAAGTGGAATAATAATAACCGTAGTAGAATGCAGAACAATAACGTAAAAGTAAGAAAGAACCAAATAACAACACAAGAATCTTACCCAGGTTCAGACCATCAATGTCCTACGTCATATTTTCGGAGAAACAATTTAATAGAGTTATAATATCGATTACAAACTCTAACTCTATATGTTTGTTCTAGATTTTTAGTCTAACGCTCTCTTCTCGTTTACAATGTATATATACAGGCTTTTAGAATTCATATTTAGGGTAAAGATCATGTGATATTTTTAACATCTTCACCATTATATGAACTCGTGGCAATTTAGTTGATATTTCCATAATAATAATATTTTCCTTCCCCTTTTTGTACCTAACAATGAGGCACACCAAATGGGCCTTAAATCTTATTCCAAATTCCACATATATTAAGTATATTATAACTCCAAATGTACTCTTGAGGATGCTAACTAAAAACATGTTATTTCTATATTTTATTATCAATCAGTTCTTGGATCAAGTGTCATTTTTTTGGGAAGTTAAGAATGCCCATAGTTTTTGTAAGCTTCCTTCATATATCGATTGTGAATTATTAACAACATTCAAAAGAAATGGGGGAATTGTCTCAATCTCTATTGTACATAAGACAAAGTGTGTAGTCGGTATAACCATTATTTCTCATTTTGTCTTTTGTATTGAGTTTCTTATAATGCGCAAGTCAAATGAAAAATTAGTGTCTGATGCGACTTTAGATGACCACGTGACATTGTGTCAATTGAAAATCCCGTGAGCTCGGAGTACTTCTCAAGATTTGTGAGATATTTTTTTTGAACTCTTCAATTTTCTAATTTTGAATATCGCACCTCGCGTCATATAGAAAAAAAGATTGTACATTTGCGAGGATGTGTATTCATTCTTTCACTCTTGTAAGAATTCGTCTTGATTGTTGCAATTTTATTTAATTTTTTTTGGAAAAACGACTTAGCGTCATTTTATTAAATATTCCCAAAAACGGGAAAAAACACGAGTTTAAGAGATCATTCTTGATAGGTCTAGAATGATTTTGAAGTCGTAACATTCTGAATAAAAGATAAAAATCTAAAAACGTAATTGAATTATATGATTATAATTCTTTCAATTCTAGTGCGTTCAAAAAATGGAAAATTCATGTTCATGCAGATATTCCAGTTCTGCTCCGTGCTTGAAATTATTCTCTACGTTCCCGCGAGGCACTGCAATTCGATACAATATCTTTCCATAACTCTTCAATGCTTCTACGGGTTCTGCCATATACCCTTGCATTCCGTTCTTTCCAAATGTTATACACCACTACTCCAAACCGCACTTGAACACGCTTGTTGAAAATCTATTTCCCTTATCTTTGAGTAGTATCGCTTATTTGAATTCATTCCATTTGCTCGGGAAACTGATCAGCTCCAGGCTTTTATAGAATCTGTCCTAAACCTCCGAAGCAATACAGAAACTCCTGAATAGGTGATCTATGGTTTCTTCATTTCCTCTACATAAAAGACAGCTCGCATCTGGAATGCTCATATCCTTGTTGATACGATTACGAGTGCTGAGTCTTTCCTAGAAGGCGAGCCATAGGATGAACTAGTGTCGAGGGATAATCATCGTTGACCATACAAAAGGAGCCCATTCTACTTTCTACGCTTTTTCCAGGTGACCTCCCATATTTTCTTCAATACTAGCTTACCATTGTCCTCAACTTTCCATTCATGAATATCTTGTCTTTCATGAAGTTGTATGTTACTTATATGATCACGTATCCTCTGTCCTTCTAGATTTCTTCTCAGGAATGAGTCTCAATTCTCGTCCTTAATGTCTCTGATTTTCGCTTCTGCGCAGTCCCTTCTGATACGGGTATTTTGAAACTCCTCCTTGTGGATGATAGGATGGTTTTCGAACCAGGAGTCATTCCAGAATAGAGTTCCTTTCCCGTCCCCTAGTCGGATGTCATAAAGATCTGCAATATCGCTTCTTAGTTTAAGAATCTTTTTCAGAGACCAACTCATATCTTCATGAATTTTGTAGGTCCAGATGCTGGTTTCATATTTTATAAACCTCGTATGCACCCATTTGATCCATAATGACTCCTGATTGTGCTCCAAATCCAACAGATGCTTGAAGGTGAGAGATTTGTTCCACTCGATACAGTTCTTCAAGTCGATGCCTCCCTCGTCTTTCGGTTTGTAGAGAGCGGTCTATTTGACTTTCTTTCCTCCTCTTCCGCTACTGCCCTAGATAAAGTTCCTCATCAGCGTGTCGAGCTCCTTCATTACCTTCTTCGGAATGACCATCTACAGCGTCCAATAGCCAACTATTCCCATGACCACGGTTTTGATAAGTTTGATCCTCCCTGTATAAGAATGTTTTTTCGCTGCCCAGCCAGATATCATGTTTTTTTTCCTTTTAAATCAGCGGTTTGTAGTGTGAGATCTAGATCTGCTTTGCGGTTAGCGGAATTCCTAAGTACCTTATGGGAAAGTTGCGTTCCTTAATGCCCATGATGTTGAAGATGTCCTACTTTGTTTCGTCCTTCACGCCTCCATAAAATTCCACACTTTTGCTTTCATTAATAGTTAAACATCTAACCTTAGAAAAGAACGTTAGTGCAACCCTAATAGTTTTAATGGAATCAATGTATGTGTGCGCTAGAATGAACAAATCGTTAGCAAAACATAAATGGGTTACCTTCTCTACCTCACAGAATGGGTGAAAGATGTATGGACGATTCTTTCAGAATATCGCGAACATGCTCTCAAAGATCGCCATGATAGTTACGAAAAGGTAAGAAGAGAAGGGGTCCCCTTGCCTTACCCCGTTTTCCTCCTTGAAATAGCCTCTCTAGACTCCATTGACGCTAACAACAAAGCAGGATGATGAAACGCACGACATAATCTAATCAATAAAAATCATAAGAAAAGAAAAAACAACCATAAAGTCCTGAATGGCTTTCCATCTAATAGAGTCGAAAGCTTTCTTGATATCTATTTTGAAAGCCACTCTCGGAGATATTTTCTTTTTCCGTAGCCTTTTAAAAGGCTCTGCATGAGAAGAATATTATGAGATATTGTCCTATCTGGGATGAATGCAGATTGATTAAGATTTATAATTTTTCCAAATGGCATTTTTAAATCGTTTAGAAATTATTTTTTTAATTATTTTATAAATTACAATACAACAGGAAATTAGTCTGAAATCTTGTATTTTCTCGAGTACCGTAGTTTTAGGGATCAAGGTTAGAACCGCTGTATTCCATTGCTTTAACATCTTTCTATTCTTGAAAAACTCCAGAACCCCATCAGTAACGTCTTTTCTAACAACTGATCAATTGTCTTTGAAGAACTGGGCATTAAACCCATCAGGACTCGGGCTTTTATTCCCATCAATACTAAATAGAGCTTCTTTAACCTCAACCCTCGTGACCACCCTTATCAGCTCGCGACTATCTTGTACAGAGATTTTGCTATAAATAATCTGATACAAGGTATTCAGGTGACTTTGATGCTGCTTTCTTGTACCCATAACCTGCTTATAGAAATCGATAGCCAAATCTTGTACACCCTTTTCACCCTGAACATATTCACCATCATCATTCTTCAGTTTGTATACATTGTTTCTCATGTTTCTAGCCTTGCATTTTCTATAGAAGAAAGTTGTGTTTTTGTCACCCAACGAGAGTCAGCTATGTCTTGAGGCTACGATCAGATTCATTTCTAGTTACGTTGTAATCACCAAGGACAACCCAAGATTTATCACTATCGATACAGTTTTTAAGACAATTCTAGAGGAGTCTTCTATTAGTGCTTGAGTTGCTACCATAGACAATAGAAAGATTAAACACGATTCCTGTGATTCTGTCTTTGACCTCCGCCAGGATTGCTTCATTATTCGAAAAGAGATCCTTGACCTTAACAACTTTATTATCCCAGATAATCTAGATTTTGCCCGTTTTGTCAATTAAGTTGTGAATGATTTCCCAGCTGCTATCAATACACACCTTTCTAACCTTTTCAACATTCCGACTTTTGACTTTTGTCTCAAGAATACCCATAATAGTGATCTTCTGGTTCTCAATGATCCTCCTGATTTCTTTGCATTTCAGAGGGTCATTGAGTCCCCTTATGTTCCATGTCACTATATTCATGAATGAATATAAGTGTTGGGTTCCTGACTTTCTAGACTATCCTGGACCTCTTCATCAGAGAAATTTTAAGCATCACTTTCCTCGCTATCCTCAATGGCTACAGCTTAATTACATGGAATACTATTGCCATTGAGTGGGGGTTTCCTCACATAGATCTCATCATCTCTCGTGATAGAGTTAGTGGCTTCTGGATCCAGGATATTTCTACTTTGTCTTCGATTTTCAAATTGTTCTTCTTTAGTAGGTCTTTTTTGACTTTGAACCTCTTCACTACTGGATTTATTTCTGTTATCGATTTTAATTCTCCCTACTTCAAAACCAAGACTCACTACCTTATTCAAGACCAAATTGTCTTCTTCTGCACTTGATCTTTTAATTTCACAAAACCCAAGATTTTCCAGTCCATGAATAATAGTATCATCCACAATAATATGTCAATATGGCTAGGTACGATAGCATTATGAGAAGCTCTAGGACAAGTGTGGCTATGTCCATCTTTATCAGGACCGATACCATGACCAGAACCGACGTTTTGAATATGACCTATTCATGAGAAAACAGAATCCCTTGGACCGGTGCCCTGAACATGACCGATAGGATCAGCGTTAGCAGGGCCAAGTTGTACCCTTACCCACTTCATTATTTTTCATATCTTCTTCCTTACCCTTTGATAGGATCGGCTTTATCGATAGAGACGGGGTCTGGCTAAGGATGAAGGCTTATAAAAAACAAATTGATAGAAATCCTGTTAGGGATTAATATCTCTTTCTATTCTATGCAAACTTGTGTAAACACTTGAAACGAATTCAAGGCGGAATTGTTTACTTGGGTTTGAAGCACAAGATGAAATATGAAAAGATGACAGAAATGAAGAACACAACAGTTTGTTTATGGATGTTTGGAGAAACTCTCCTACGTCACCCCTTCTTCCAACCACCAGAAGGATTCACTATAATATGATTAGAATCAAATACAGTTTACACACACTTAGCTCACTATTGAACATAACACTTTCTGTTCAATTACAAGATGAAGAATATCACTCAGCTAAAGGTGTTTTGATTCTAGCTCTCTCTCTCTCGATTCACACACAATACAATCAGAAAGAAGCTTCACAGTTCAGTAAGCAAGATGATTGAGTAGTTTCCCTTTGCAAAATTAGATTGCTTGTTCGTGAGGTTTATTGTCCGTTGTCCTTAGGATTGATTAAATACTGAGTAGGGACTAACGGTCGAATCTTCAAGAATAATACATGGCACTCTTTCATTGGAAAGCCCCCATTGTACACAGCAGGTTCTGAGCACAAGGATCGTGGTCGTACAGAACTGGTAGTGCGCCGAATATTCCATCAGGGATGTACCTGCAAAACGGGTAATATGAGGGAAATTCTCTTACGTGGCATTCCTTGATTGGATGCATATAGCTGCTGTACTAATCTTCACAAGAAAGTGGAGCAGAAGTAGGGTATAGCTATAGCACGTGGGTAGGAGAAATGCTAGATTCAAGCGTACTGCTTAAACTGAGCATTAGACGTATTTTAGTTAGATGGATTTGTAAAAATCAGTCTAATGAAATAAGTCAACTTCTTCTATTAAGAAATGTCTATTAGACCGCCTGGTATAATAGAATTAGACTTGCGTCTAATTACAATAACCATTAGACGGGTACGTCTAACTCCACTGAGTTAGACTACACGTCTAATTCCGGTTCTACCTCAGACTTGTCTGAAGGAGTTAGACTCACGTCTAACTTTCACTTATTAGACTACCCGTCTAATTATAAAATAACCATTAGACTGACACGTCTAACTCCACTAAGTTAGACTAGCACGTCTAATTCCGGTTCTACCTCAGACTTGTCTGAAGGAGTTAGACTCACGTCTAACTTTCACTAATTAGACTACCCGTCTAATTATAAACTAACCATTAGACTGACACGTCTAACTCCACTAAGTTAGACTGGCACGTCTAATTCCAGTTCTACCTCAGACTTGTCTGAAGGAGTTAGACTCACGTCTAACTTTCACTAATTAGACTACCCGTCTAATTATAAACTAACCATTAAACTGACACGTCTAACTCCAATGAGTTAGACTGGAACGTCTAATTCCGGTTCTACCTCAGACTTGTCTGAAGGAGTTAGACTCACGTCTAACTTTCACTAATTAGACTACCCGTCTAATTATAAATATATTAGACTACATGTCTAACTCCGATGAGTTAGACTGTACGTCTAATTCTGAATACATTAGACTCACGTCTAATTCCGTGCATTCATTAGACTATCCGTCTAATTCTTTACATCTATTAGACTACACGTCTAACTCCGATGAGTTAGACTGTACGTCTAATTCTATTAGACTTGCGTCTAATTCCGTGTATTCATTAGACTATCCGTCTAATTCTTTACATCTATTAGACTACATGTCTAACTCCGATAAGTTAGACTGTACGTCTAATTCTATTAGACTTGCGTCTAATTCCGTGTATTCATTAGACTATCCGTCTAATTCTATACACCTATTAGACTACACATCTAACTCCGATGAGTTAGACTGTACGTCTAATTCTATTAGACTCACGTCTAATTCTATTAGACCCACGTCTAATTCTATTAGACTTGCGTCTAATTCTGTGTATTCATTAGACTATCCGTCTAATTCTTTACATCTATTAGACTACACATCTAACTCCGATATGTTAGATTGTACGTCTAATTCTATTAGACTTGCGTCTAATTCCGTGTAATCATTAGACTATCCATCTAATTCTATACATCTATTAGACTACACGTCTAACTCCGATGAGTTAGACTGTACGTCTAATTCTATTAGACTCGCGTCTAATTCTATTAGACTTGCGTCTAATTTTATGCGAATGAAAATCAAAATCGGTCTAATGACCTTCATTAGGTCCAAGTCTAATAACATGTTGTTTTAATACACCTGTATCAAAATTTATAAGTTATTTCATCATCAAAATATCAGAGGGTAAATTATTTCAACACTTAGTCAAAATAATTTGACCCAACAATTTCCCCATTTTTTATGAAGAAATTGCAAACCTGCATACATATATCAAGACTTGCATTCATCATACAAATGAATAAACAAACAGCATGCAAGTAATCATTCAAAAACATCCATGTTAATCAAATATGAGTGTTTTCAGAAGAAACACTCAAAACGTTGTTCAATGTAACCAAGATACGTTTACCAAAAACATTATGAAAACATTCAAAATAACTTCAAAAAGACATTTAATCACTAGTATTCTTCTTCTTCTTCCTGGTCATGACTTCTGGACAGGATAGACTTCAACCTAAGATGTCTCTAAGACTGTAGTTAGAGGGGAGTTGGAGTCTTCACTTTTTCGTTTCTTAGACTTGAGCGTTTCCACCCTTTGAATGTAATCTACCTCTTTCTGATAGTTCAGGATCTTAGAAGGAAGGGAAAAACTCTTACAAGGTTCGTTCAGACGATGACAAAGAAAAGAACTGAGAGGACCATCAAAGCCGAAAATTTTCTTCCTAGCGACAACCATTCTAACAAGATTCTCGAAGAGGAAGCTTGTTCAGTTCACCGGAACACCCCTGGTGATAGCCGCCATGATCTGAAAGACCTTCGTACAATACTTGTAAGAAGTTTCTTTAGCCAAAAGGGATTTTGAAATGATATCGCTTAAGAGCGCATATTCAACCTTCAGCAAATTCTTCTTCCCATGAATATCTACTTCAGGGGAATCGGAAAAGACTTTTATCATCGTAATCATTAAGTTAGGATGAGTGGATGAGAAATCATCAATACCTTCTGTTGGGAGATGGAAGAACTCACCAAAAGATTCTTCTGTGATCTATACCATCTAGCCCATTACGGCTCCAGTAATAACACTATCTTGATAGAAGCTAGCGGTTTGGAAGAATTCGTTAACATGTTGTTCATGATAGGTTTCATGAGGGGTGAGGAATCTTCTCAGTCCAGAAGCTTTTAGTGATTCGAACATCCTATGCATGCCCGTAGATTCAAGAGTGGATACGGATTGAAAGTCCACTTGAATCGATTTTGGTCGGAAGGGCAACATTATGTTTTGATGAACAAGGGTTTAAGCGATTCGACTTCTAAAGAGAGAAAGGGAGATAGATTTCAAGGATTTTCTATTTCTCAGAATAAATGATCCTATCAATATCAGGATTTTAAATCATGTAGAAAAAAGTTACTAATTGCTCCTACCGTCAAGAATTTCAAAAGACAGTTCCCAATACACAGCATTTAATGTTAGCATGAAATAGAACGTTTAATGTTAAGTGTACAAGAAAAAGTTGTCAGAAATATTAGTCATTCCTTGCATATTGAGAGACACGTGTCTTTAATTCTTTTGAGGAATGACTGATTTATTTTTCAGCGGGAAAAATGACTTAAACAAACATCATTAAAAGACAGTTGTCCTAAATGCTAGAAGATGAAGAGTCTAATTACACCAGTAGTTAGACGTTTTATTCTTCTTTTCACATTTTCAACTTCTTTTTGAAAATCATTCTATTAGACGTATATGTCTAATTATGCTATAACAGCACGTGAGACACGCATGTCTGATTAGACGTGAGCAACCTCTTACTCATGACGTAAAATCGTCTAACGTCTATTAGACGTGTCCGTATATTAGACGTGTCCGTCTATTAGACGCATCCGTCTAACCAAGCAGGTTAAAATAACCAAGACAATGATTTTATATAAAGATGAAAATGCTAAGGTAGATGTTCGTCTAAGTAGCTATGTTTCTCAAACTCTTAATCCTTAGGACAAGTTAAGGCCTCCGTCTTTCATATCTGTTCAGTTTCGTTTTGAACAATACGTTCCCCCTCAATTTATGCACATATTTACGTCAATCAAGATCAACAAGACCTAGCATGTTTCTAAAATGAGAAAACTTAGCTTCCAGTAGAGGTTTCGTGAAAATGTCCGCAGTTTGTTGATCTGAAGGAACATGTTCAAGACGAATTTGCTTTTGATTGACGTGTTCTCGGATGAAATGATGTCTGACTTCAATGTGCTTTGTCCGAGAATGCAGAACTGGATTATAAGAGATTGCGATAGCACTTGTGTTGTCGCAGAAAATTAGAGATTCATCAGCCTCAATCCCATAGTCTCTGAGCTGTTGTTGAATCCACAAAACTTGAGAACAGCAACTACCAGCTGCAAGATACTCTGCTTCTGCTATAGACGTGGCGACTGACGTATGCTTCTTGCTGAACCATGTGATTAAACGATCTCCAAGGAACTGGCAAGTTCCACTTGTGCTTTTTCTATCAATCTTACATACTGCATAATCTACATCTGAGAAACTAATTAAATTGAAACTGGAATCCTTCAGATACCACAGTCCCACATTTTGAGTTCCCTTTAAGTATTTAAGAATACGTTTAGCAGCAATAAAATGAGAGAGTTTAGGAGCAGCCTGAAATCTTCCACAAATACCAACGGCAAATTGAATGTCTGGCCTGCTAGCAGTTACATATAGCAAGGAACCGAAGAGTCCTCTATATGCTTTAACATCTACACTTTGACCACCTTCATTTTTGTCCAATTTAGCTGAAGAGCTCATAGGAGTAGCTGCTGCAGAATAGTTCTCCAAACCAAACTTCTTTAATAATTCTTTGGTATATTTGGCTTGGTTGATGAGGGTTCTGTTTTCCAGCTGACGGATCTGAAGTCCAAGGAAGAATGTAAGTTCTCCCATCATGCTCATTTCAAACCTATCCTGTATCAGCTTGGCAAATTTCTCACATAGTTTGGGGTTAGTTGACCCAAAGATAATGTCATCAACATATATCTGAACAAGTAATATGTGAGAATCTTTAGAAAATCTAAACAGGGTTTTATCTACTGTTCCAACAACAAAATCATGATTGAACAAGAAATTGGTTAAAGTATCATACCAAGCTCTAGGAGCTTGTTTCAGACCATACAATGCTTTGTTAAGCCTATAAACATGATTAGGCAAAACATGATCTACGAAACTAGGGGGCTTCTCAACATATACTTCCTCACTTAATTTTCCATTAAAAAATGCACTTTTCACATCCATTTGAAAAACTTTAAAGTTCTTAAATGATGCATATGCTAGGAAGATTCTGATTGCTTCTAGTCTTGCAACCGGTGCAAAAGACTCATCAAAATCAATACCTTCCTCTTGTCTGTATCCTTGAGCAACTAAACGAGCTTTGTTTCTAATGACTAATCCATCTTCACTAAGCTTGTTTCTAAAGACCCATCTTGTTCCTATAACTGACTTGTCAGTTGGTCTAAGAGTAAGATACCACACTTTATTTCTATCAAATTGGTTTAACTCCTCTTGCATAGCATTAATCCAATCTGGATCAACTATAGTTTCACCAATTTTCTTTGGTTCATTTTGAGAAATAAATGCAGAATTGGCCATTTCATCCATCAGTTGACGTCTTGTCCTTCGAGGAGAAAAAGGATTTCCGATTATTAGTTTTGGTGGATGATTTCTGTTCCATCTGAAGTTGGAACCAAGGGGATTGGTCATCTGAACCGGGGACACCGCGACATCCAAACTCTCAACTTCTTGTTGAGCAGGAGTTTGTACATCTGGTTGAGCTTCAACCGGATCAGCCACAGGATCAGATAGAGCCATCCGCTTGTCCAAGATTTTTTCTTCTTCACTTACAGACTCAAGACTAGTTGCTTGTAGTCTGTCTACAAGATCAATGGGTTCCTTGGATTTGCTCTCAACAGGCTCATCAAAAACTACATGAAGGGATTCTTCAACAGTCTGTGTTCTTTTGTTGTATGCTCTGTAAGCCTTGCTTACTGATGAGTATCCCAACATGAATCCCTCATCTGCTTTAGCATCAAAAGCAGTCAAATAAACCTTTCCATTGTTATGGATAAAACATTTACACCCAAATATCTTAAAGTAAGAAACTGTGGGAATTCTCCCATAATACAGTTCATAGGGAGTTTTATCAAAACGTTTGTTGATTATTGACCGGTTTTGAGTATAGAAAGCAGTACTAATGGCTTCTGCCCAGAACCTCCGAGGAACATCTGATTCAGCAAGCATAAACCTCACTACTTCCTTCAGAGTTCTCACTCTTCTCTCAGCAATGTCGTTTTGTTGTGGAGTTCTGGCACTAGACAACTCGTGTCTAATTCTAGTCTCCTCAAGATAAGATGATAGGTATCTGTTAGTGAATTCAGTTCCCTGATCACTTCTGATGCATGTGATATTTAAAGATTTCTGATTCTGAATCCCTTTAAATATCCTAATCAAGTTTTCAGCAGTTTTATCTTTGGATGGTAAGAATGCAACCCATGTAAAACGTGAAAAGTCATCGATAACAATTAAAGAAAATCTCATTCCTCCTATACTTTTTACAGGAATTGGACCAAAAAGATCCATATGTAAAAGTTCTAGGATACGGCTGGATTGTGATTTCCCTTTGCTTTTGAACGATGATCTGCCATGTTTGCCTAACTGGCAAGTAGTGCATATGTTGTCCTTTGAAAACTGAAGTGTGGGCAAACCAATAACTAAATTGTTTGAACAAATATTGTTGATAGTTTTAAAATTTAAATGGTTCAAACGTTTATGCCATTCTCCTGATCTTGTCCATGCATTGACAATATAGTTGAGTCTCTTGTTTTCGGATGAAAGAGTTTGAATCTGTTATTTGAGCATCTCATTCTCAGATGAGATCTTTGTTAAATTTTCATCAAAAACATTTGATTCAGGTTCTTGCTTTGAAAAGAGAACAGTTGATTCATATTTAACTTTCATTTCATAAAAAGAGTCAGCTAACTTATTGTACTCAATAGCCATTTCATTGAGTGCATTAATTAACTCCTCGTTTGTAAATTCTGGTGCAGAGATATCATTTACCTTAGATTGGTCATCTGCCATCAGACATGTTACAGCTTCATTCTCTTTTTCAGCGGGAGACTCCTCAGAATAACTGTCAGCCCATCTGGACTTGTTCTGACTGCAAATGAATGCTTTCTGGTTGTTCGTTGCTTGAGAACTCACACCATGGATCTGGCTGAGCTTATCCCATATTTCTTTTGCAGTGGAACAGGACTTGATCTCAAAGAATATATTCGTGTTAAGTGACTAGAACAGAATGTTCTTAGAAACATTATCCAGGTTGTTGGTCACCTTTTCTTCAGTGGTCCACTCACTTCTTGGCTTCGAAATCTTTATGGGGCCATCTTCTTCAGAAGTTGAGAGCGGAGGTAGGGCTTTGAGAGGATGAGTACTCTACTTTTCCTGACTTTGGCCTCATCTATCAAGTGGTCTTGATGACACTCCACATATCATAGTCAATAGCAGCCAAGTGAGCTTGCATTTTTATCATCCAAAGATCGTAGTTGTCCTTTGACAGAAGAGGAATTTCATTGATACAAGACATGCTTTTGGGTTCTAGATGCTTGAGAATAGAAACAAGGCTCTGATACCAATTGATAGGATCAACTTTATCGATAGAGACAGGGGTCTGGCTAAGGATGAAGGCTTATGAAAAACGGTTTGATAGAAATCCTGCTAGGGATTAATATTTCTTTCTATTCTATGCAAACTTGTGTAAACACTTGAAACAGATTCAAGGCGGAATTGTTTACTTGGGTTTGAAGCACAAGATTAAATATGAAAAGATGACAGAAAAGAAGAACACAACAGTTTGTTTATGGATGTTCGGAGAAACTCTCCTACGTCACCCCTTCTTCCAACTACCAGAAGGATTCACTATAATATGATGAGAATTAAATACAGTTTACACACACACTTAGCTCACTATTGAACATAACACTTTCTATTCAATTACAAGATGAAGAATATCACTCAGCTAAAGGTGTTTTGATTCTAGCTCTCTCTCTCGATTCACACACAGTACAATCAGAAAGAAGCTTCACAGTTCAGTAAGCAAGATGATTGAGTAGTCTCTCTCAGCAAAAATCGGAATGCTTGTTCGTTTGTAATTGCTTGTTCGTGAGGTTTATTGTCCGTTGTCCTTAGGATTGATTAAATACTAAGCAGGGACTAACTGTCAAATCTTCAAGAATGATACGTGGCACTCTTCCATTGGAAAGCCTCCATTGTACACAGCAGGTTCTGAGCACAAGGATCGTGGTCGTACAGAACTGGTAGTGCGCCGAATATTCCATTAGGGATGTACCTACAAAACGGGTAATATGAGGGAAATTATCTTACGTGGAATTCCTTGATTGGATGCATATAGTTATTGTACTAATCTTCACAAGAAAGTGGAGCAAAAGTAGGGTACAGTTATAGCACGTGGGTAGGAGAAATGCTAGATTCAAGCGTACTACTTAAACTGAGCATTAGACTTATTTCAGTTAGACGGATTTGTGAAAATCAGTCTAATGAAATAAGTCAACTCCTTCTAATAAGAAATGTCTATTAGACCGCCTGGTCTAATAGAATTAGACTCGCGTCTAATTACAATAACCATTAGACGGGTACGTCTAACTCCACTAAGTTAGACTACACGTCTAATTCTGGTTCTACCTCAGACTTGTCTGAAGGAGTTAGACATACGTCTAACTTTCACTAATTAGACTACCTGTCTAATTATAAAATAACCATTAGACTGACACGTCTAACTCCACTTAGTTAGACTGGCACGTATAATTCCGGTTCTACCTCAGACTTGTCTGAAGGAATTAGACTCACGTCTAACTTTCACTAATTAGACTACCCGTCTAATTATAAACTAACTATTACATTGACACGTCTAACTCCACTGAGTTAGACTGGCACGTCTAATTCCGGTTCTACCTTAGACTTGTCTGAAGGAGTTAGACTCACGTCTAACTTTCACTAATTAGACTACCCGTCTAATTATTCAATAACACATAGATCGGCACGTCTAACTCCACTGAGTTAGACTGCACGTCTAATTCCGGTTCTACCTCAGACTTGTCTGAAGGAGTTAGACTCACGTCTAACTTTCACTAATTAGACTACCTGTCTAATTATTCAATAACCATTAGACTGACACGTCTAACTCCACTGAGTTAGACTGTACGTCTAATTCTATTAGACTTACATCTAATTTAGTGTATTCATTAGACCATCCGTCTAATTCTTTACATCTATTAGACTACACGTCTAACTCCGATGAGTTAGACTGTACGTCTAATTCTATTAGACATACGTCTAATTCTATGTATTCATTAGACCATCCGTCTAATTCTTTACACGTCTATTAGACTACACGTCTAACTCCGATGAGTTAGTCTGTACATCTAATTCTATTAGACTAACGTCTAATTCCGTGTATTCATTAGACCATCCGTCTAATTCTTTACACATCTATTAGACTACACATCTAACTCCGATGAGTTAGACTGTGCGTCTAATTCTATTAGACTTACGTCTAATTCTATGCAATGAAATCGAAAATCGGTCTAATGCTCTCCATTAGATCTAAGTCTTATAACATATTGTCTCAATACACCTGTATCAAAACTCATAAGTTATTTCATCATCAAAATATCAGTGGTTAAATTATTTCAACACTTAGTCAAAATAATTTGACCCAACACCCTTATATGTTTTTTGCTTTTTGTTGTTCATCTTATCATTATCAGTGAGTTCATTTCTGTTAAGTTCAGACTTGTTCACATTTCTCTCAACCTGAGTCTGATTAGAGTCATTGATACCGCCTTCCTGAGCGTTGTTATTGGCCTTCGATTTTAGATTATTATTGACTGGACATTTATTCGTAGCGTGTGTGAAAGTGTTACACCATATACATCAATTTGGTTTCCATTCGTATTGTACTCCAATGTCAAATAAATTTCTCAGTCTATCTTTAAGTTCAAGCTTGATTTATAAGAGAGCTACTTGGATCGATTTTGACACTAACTCTGCCACATATGCACACTCGTAGCCTTCCATTGTTGGGTCAAACATAAGTGGTTTTCCTATAATTCTTGAAATTTCGGCGAGACCCATTGGGTTGCACAAGTGTGGTGGAACATTCTTGAGATTCACCCAGATTTGTTCAAGTTCAGGCGATCTATGATTAGTATTAAGTTCCTCGCTCTAATTGTATAGCTTGAATCTGTTTCCTCTAATAAAGGTATATTCGCTCTCTATGATCAGCTTTATTTCGTTTTCATTCCTGAAGGATAGAAAGTACAATACGTGATCATTGATTGTGATCCTCTCCAGACTAGAGGATTCCTACTGACCCATCAGCATTCTTTTAACCTCAACAAATGGTGTCTTCATGTTGCCCATAAAGTGACCAACTATGACAAACTCCCATGCATTTACGCATTTTTCTTCAAATTCTGGTGGGAGATCAAAACGTTGTGGATGATCAAGTGAAATTACCTTTGGTTATAAGGTATCTATCTAGAATTTTCCTTTTTCTGAATTGTTCAGGGCATTTCCATTCCACACATTTCCTTCTTGTCATGTTTTGTTTGGGTTGCTCATGATTGTATACACCTTTGTTTTATTACATTTCGAAATATCCTTTATGGCGTCAACCGTCCACATGATCACTTCATCATATTGATCTTTGTTGAAGAGATTCCAATTCTATAGATAATGACTGTTGAACTGAGCATTCAACTGATTATTTCTTTCATGGGGCATCGTAATCTCTTATTTATTAACTTGGAAAAATAGCTTCTTCATCTGGTTTCTCAGTCCTACCAAATTTGCTATTTCCTTTTTCCTCATTGACCACGTTGGACCAGCAGTAGGATCCTTGTTATCAGTCTGAGTATTTTCTTTGTTAGGAATTGCAGCAGTAGGAGGAGCTGAGGAGATGACTGTTTCAGGGTTGCTATCTTTCTTAACTTGTTTGTTCTTTTTGGCCCATCTAACCCTTGTATTTCCCACAAAACCATTGCCTTCAATTGTTCCAATCATCTTTAGAATACCCCCTTTAGTGCTCTTCTCTTGTGTACCAGTTTTTCTCTTTTGAACGCTATCAATTGGAATTTCAGGATCCAGATTAACGAGTGGAGAAAACGCACCCATGTTCAATATCTTAGGGTTAGTCTCGAGTGTCACGGGTTCCTTAGGATTTTCTTCAGCATTGTTCTTGGAACTTGAATTATTTGCCTTCATATTTTTCCTTTCTTTGATTTTAATCCATTCTTACCCTTCTTAGCTGATTTAGAATTATTCGATCCTGTTACTTGACGGATCCTTTCAATTTCAGCACTTGTTTTGGAAGTACTATTCCCCTTTGCTTTTGGTTTGATATTTGTTGCTGACATCTTCTTCATGAACTTATGATATTTAAGGTCACATATTATTGTTTCATTATAGTTGGTGATATCGTCTGATTCCAAATCAAGATCCATGCTTTGGTTCTTTTGATTCGACTGGTGGCTCATAGCTTTGATTGTAGAGTTATCATCCTGTCGATTAGGACCGGAAGAAGAAGCAATTGTATGACCAGAAAGATGAGTAGCACCAGGGCTTATGTGAGCAACTAGATTATCTATTTCAAACCCAGCCAAACGAAAACCGTTGGCTAACCCCTTATCAGACCCGACCAAGCGAAAACCGTTGGTTAATTCTTCTAGTTTCATACATTTTCACCTCTTATACCCTGACTTATATTCTGACCCAACTTATTTGTAGCTTCCATAACATCCATACCCAGACCCATATTTTCAAAAGATTGTCATTCATGGTGCCATCAACCAACGAATCAATATAATTCTGAACCAAGCTTTCACCATTGACTATACCAATCAAATTTAGTTCATCATGCTTTAGATCTATTTTATTAGGCTTTTCTGATTTAGCTAAATTTATTTTCATGACCAACTCCAACTCAGATCCAATTTCTTCTGTGTTTCCAGATTCTGTTAGACTATGTCCTTCAACAGCTTCAGCTAGATGTGTAGGTTGTTTAGAAGATCCTGTAATTTTAGCCTCAGTTTCAGAATCCTGGGCGCATTTAGTGTCTTTTGTCCAACCTTTTTCTAGCCTAGTCCATAGTCTAGTTGTCTGAATTTTCATCTGATTCCTAGTAGGGCAAGTAGACATAGCATTCTGATCATCAATGAATCCTAAGACTTTCAATTTTGCAACATTTCCCATTGCATAACAAGATTCTTAAATTATGTCCTTCTTTGGACCCAATGGATTCTGAGCAGCTGATATCTTCAACTCTTTAGTGGTAATTTCAATATGACCCATTTTGCCCAGTTCAGCATCCTCTCTAGCAGGACCGGTAAGCTCTGTTTTCTTATCTTTCTTTGCACCTGAATAACCTAAACTGTCATGTTTTCTATTTTTGAAACTAACCCCGACCCTGTAATATTCTTTGAACCTACTGATTCTCGACCAGCAGTTTATTCAGCCCTTTCATATTTACCTCAATAGGAACCCCAATACCAACTTCAAGAGGATCATTCAAAACAGACATAGATCTCAACATATTATTTTCAATAGGACCCGATAAACTTGTACAATTTATGTCATTTTCCTGCATTACCTTAGAGCCCTTTTGACAGATTATCTCCAACATTGGGACCAAATTTTCAGCACAAGCAACCCGATTGTCATCCGTTTCAGCCAGACAAGATTTCAAATCTAATTTCCCAACAGAATGACCGGTCAGGTCTAGGGTACCAACATACACCCTAACGGTCCATTCAGTTCAGCAATTCCTATAATAACAGATATTTCTGGAATTAAAGTCTTATCATTTCAATATGAAGTACTATCTTTTCCTATCAATTCAATACTATCATTTCTATTATGAACATGCATATCATTACAATATGAATCCCCAATATTATCTTTTCCTATCAATTTAATCCTATCATTTCTATTATGAACATGCATACTTTATTTACTTTCATTTCTTTGGTTTAATGAACTATCAAACTATTATTTTCTATTTAAATAAAATTAACTTGTTTAAAAATAAGCTCAACCAACACAATCGCAATATAACAACCTTAACATGTATGAGAAAACATATTTTCTATTTTTATTAGATTATATTTTGTAAAATAATTAAAAGTCAATTAAACAAGTGTTTATTTAATATTAGAAAAGAATTACAGCATAAGGCTTAATAATATAAATTGGAAATAATAACTAGAAAAGACTATGGTATGGAGCCATTAGTCTTGGACTCTTGCAATTGTTGTTTGGTGCTGCGGCTGGGGTTCAGGTAGGGCTTTTGGGTCCTTCTGGGCCTCTGTATCCAGATGGGTCAGGGTCTTAGGCTCCTGGTGTGGCTCCATAGAGGTGAGAGCCCAAGATGATAAAATGGAAATGAGTGCTGAAGTGATAAAGGCAAGAAATACACATGCAATTGCAGCATTTGCTTGGTTAAAGAACTTATCAAATACATTAAAACCAATATCTGTGTCTATTGTGGAATTGTTGCCTTCAATCAAATACTCCGCTAACAAGAGAATATGTTTCATCTCATTTGTTGCTCCGAATCCGGCTGCAGCTCCTGTCCCTAGTAAGTACGAAATCACCTTCCAAAAATTAAAAACAATTGAAATTAGCACGAGCCTTATATTTTAAATTTTATGACATAAATGCTAATATAATTTTAAAATTTCTTATAATATAAAAAAAAATTATTTAATTTAAAAAACAAATACGTCTAAATTGGTAGATTATACACAATGATATGACTTTTCGATGTTATGTGAAAAATAAATATTAAATTTATTTATTTTCAGATTATCTCAAATGTTTTCTTAGATAGCAAATCTTTTAGTCACCCAAAGCAATTTCTAAAAATTAGAATGTGTAGAACTCAAAAAAAATATGATTAGAAAAAATAACGTACAAAACGTATTTAAATATAATTTAATTTACAAATATAAATTAGTTAGAAAAAAGAAAATGAAACGTTAAATTAAAAGACAACCGTTTTGTCCATTTGAAAAAACAACAAATGACTAAAATTCTGATAATTCAAATCTCATATGCCCTAATTAAAAGTTCGAACTCGATCTAATAAAACGGTCTACAAATCTCAAATAGCATTTGTCCAAACAAAAATGAGAGGAACAAAAATAAGAACAAAACATACCTTATCTGCATAGAAGTTGAATTGAAAAATACACACCCCATACAATTTGATTCCAGTTTTGAAATTGTAAATAGTGAAGACAATTTGTAGTAATGCAAACAACATCCCAATCACAATTGTAGCAAGCACATATCTGCCACATTTCACAATTAATATATACAATATTTAATAAAAAAAAAATATATATATATATATATAGTAACACTATCATTTTCTTGTCCACTCACCTATAAGCATAAACATCGTCAAAACTGTATTCTAATTCGTAATCAAAGACATCATTTGGGACATAGAGTGTATCACTTACAAGTACGCCCAATGCAACTAATAAGAAAATGAACTTAAGGGCTCTCAATGCAAGAACTGTTACCACATTGGAAGGCAGTTGTGCCATCTTTCTATAATAATTTGATTTTGTATATTGTGTTCACTTGTTAACAATTTCTGAGGTTTTATAATATAAATGGTCCTAATTATATTAATATTTGACAACTAATATTATTATTATTAATAATAATAATAATATTACGTGCATTACGAAGTACCATAAGAGTTGCCGGTTAGTCTTTTGTCCATAATTTGGCTCATAGGCTTTAGACTGCTGGCTTAAATGAAAACTGACACATTTGAAATAGTTTTAGTTTTGTTTAGATTGTAAAAAATTAAATATAAAAAAAGGAAGTAAAGGATAGTGTTGTGACGTCTATAAGTAAGAAGGTAAGAAATGTGGGATGAAATTTTCGACTTATTTTGTGATAAATATTAGATTTCATCCCAAAAAAAAAGTTTATGGTGGTAAATATTTTTACAAAATGTTTAGATAATAATTTTTCAATCCCTACACATTTATGAAATTGATTACCTTAAAATTCTATAAAAATATTTCAACAAATTATTCACAAGATCTTAGTGGTTGAAAATTCATTGCTATATATTTAGCAAGATTTTCTTTTTTTTTTCAAAATCCGATATAAACTTTAGATAATTTGATTATTTTTATATAAAATTTTGATGATTTTTGATATTATTTAAATATGACATATACTTAGGAAGATTTCCATTTTTGTATAAAGTTTGGACAATTTCTTTTTGTTGAAATCTGATATATAGATTCCACCATTTTTGTTTTTATCAAACTGTGATATATAGTTTTGACTATTTTCAGTTTTGTCTAATATAATTTGGACAATTTTTTTCAGCCAAAATCTAATATATGATTTTAACCATTTTTTTTTGGGTCAAAATCTGTTACATACTTTCAAAATCTTTGTTATTTTAAATATAATATAGAGTTTCGAAATTGTTGATGTTTTCGTAAAATTTTGACAATATTTCTGTTTTGGTCGAAATTGATATTTAGTTTCAAAGATTTTTTGTTGATTTTTTGTGTGAAATGTAATAATTTTGGACGATTTTTGTATTTGTTGAAATATTAAATAATTATTTTCTAAGTTTAAAATATTATTAACATGTATATTTTATAAAAAGAAAAACAATTATGTATATAACATATTTAATATCTTCCCTAATTTTATTTTATTAAATTTAAAATTATTATATAACTTTAATAATTAAAAAATTATAGATTTTTTATATAATTTTAAATACAATTTACTTTTAAAAATAATATTTTTAATTATAATTTTAAATATTACTATAGGTAAAATACTTTAATAACATATTATTAATATATTATTGGATTTTTTAAAATGTTATATATATATATATATTATATTAAATAAAAATATATTTATATATAAAAATCTATTACTTTTTTAAATCATGTTTTGAAATGATTTAATTTTAATTATAAATTTTATGTTTTTTCAATAATTTTTTATTGTGCCCAAGTAGATAACTGAGATGAAATCATTATGGGGTTCATTTTTACAAATGAAGATGATGAGAATATTAGGTCATTAATGATGTTGATATCTTCATAATTAGTATAATGTTAATTTCGGGACCTGAAGTCAGGGTTTTGGGACCTGAAATGGTAGTTTCTCATTTTGAAATGGTGGTTTCAAGACCCGAAATGATGGTTTCGAGACCCGAAATCGGGTCATTTCAGATCAATACGGGACATTTTTTGGATTTATGTGTTTTCTTCATTTTCAGGAAGGAAGTTTTATACGAAACGTAGCATACCTTGATCAACATAGGGCATTTTCAATCAATGAAAAATGGATGCCATGTTGAAAGTGGTATTATTGATGCATGGGCACACATTACGTTTAATTATAGTAAACTATTTTCTCAGGGGAGAATTGTATTTTCAACAATGGTTTCTATAAGATCTTTTATTGTTGTTTCATTTCATTTTTAAACCAATGGTCTTATTATGATGTTAATTTCATTTACATGGCTTTTACGAAGATTCATAACTTCTTATTGATAACGTTAATGAAGAAATGAGAATATTCAAGATAACACTGGAAGAATGATACATGCTAATCTTGTAAATCCAATATTTTAATATCATCTAAATCTTGCTAATGTATTATCATATTTTAATATGACTTTTTTGTTATCCTTCCCAATTTTATATGAAAGTCAATATTATGTTGTTTGCATCATTATACAAAAGAGGGTAATCGAAATCATTGAACATCTCCTGTTGTAGAAAAAAATGCGATGGGAAGATAAATATGTCATAACTCGGAAACTATTAAGTTGAACTTTCTGTATGTTGAAGTGTTTTGAAATTTATGTTTAATTTTAACTTCATTGGTAAAACAGATAGCTTCCTTTGTGGAGTTCTTCAATATTCTCGACTCAAAAATCGGAACCAAAATAGCTAATTTCTCGTTCAAAGTTTTAAAATTAGTTTGACAAGACAATTCTAATACAACAGATTGCGCAATAAACTGTATGAGACATATCAAACTTATATGGGCGATGCAAAGTGGGATTGTGGTATAACCAAAACAAAGGTAATTTACATATTTCAAATTTTGATTGTTTTATAATTCTTTATTGTTGTATTTTATTTTTTTTGTAGGCAAGAGGATTACTTGATGCTTTCCGAGTAAAATTATGTGCATTCATTGTTAGTTCAAATTTAAACAATAAGTTGAACTATATTTATGAATTATATACACATTATAAAAGAATATTATCTTGAAACGTACGTATAATAAGTTGTATGCTAATAAGTAGTACATTGTAAATTATTATGGTTTTAATTATGTAAATTTCTGGTATTTTCTAGTCTTCATGATAATGTGACATAACAATATCGGGACACAAAAATGATAATGTGTTAACGAAATCACAATTTTAAGAAGAAAAAAAAGCGTCGGAAATCACCATTTCGATTTCCGAAACCATTATTTCATGACGAGAAAACATCATTTCGGGACATAAAACCACCATTTCAGGACACGAAAACACCATTTCGAGACGAGAAACCTCCATTTCGGGACGAGAAATCATCATTTGAAGACGAAAAAACATAATTTCAGGACAAGTTATAATCAAATACTTATTGTAAATATCAAAATTCTCATCAAAAACTCAATGTTACAATATGTTAAAAAAACTCATAGTTACAACATGATCATATAATTACCATCTTAGTTGAATGTTATCCCCCACACACATTATATTCGACATATATTTGAGAGGACAAAAGTGATATGAAGAAAAAATGAGTCGACGGTGGATCATTCCTTTGTTGTTGTGTTCAATCTAACACTATTTATATTGTGGCCGTATTTTCCTTCATTTTTGATCTCGAAGACAACTTCTTAGGGATTTTCTCAATTAAATATTGGTTCCTCTTTGTTGGTGGTCGTCCTCGACTTCTAACTTTGTTAGGAGAGTGTATCAAAATGGATGTAGCTGGAGATATAGATGGAGATGCTTCTGTGTTTTTGTCTGTAGATGCTTCTATGCTTGCTTCCATGATAAAGTGACATAAATTGTTTCATCAAACCTTTTATGTCGTTCATCCAAAAAGAACAATAGTTTTCAAATTTGACTCTAACTTATTGAACCTCTTGCATCAATCGAGTTAGACTATTATGACATTTTCTTTCTTCCACAGACATATCTGAATCATAATTGTTGGTAATAGTTTGATCCCCACGCTTAATATCTTTACGCCACCAGTCCATTATATAACACATTGGTACATCATTCACCCTCATATTTTTTAACACAGCCATGATATATCTACACAAAATACCTCTAAACTCAAACAATCGACATTGAAATTTAACATTGTAGTCTGTTTTAGTATAATTCACATTGTAAGAAACATCTCTTACATGTTCTTCATTAACCCCCAAAATGATTTCCTCAACTCTAAATATACAATTTGTCCCTTGCTCTTCAATGACTGAGATGTCGCACAACATCAACCCTCTAACTTCTTCTTGAACCAACCTAAATATATTTGGAGTGTAGAAGGTATAGTATTGTCTTTCAAAGGAAAATCCATTGATAGTTAGTATCAAATAATTAAACGATTGAAAATCTAGTTTCTTTTATCTCAATGAATTGTTTGAGGGATTTTCTCACCGGAGCCTATCATATTTCTCAACAAATTGTTTGAGGGATGTTTTAGACTGCACATAGTCATCAAAGAAGGCGTTCATACTTTCACTCTGTTGAGAGGTGGACATCTCGGACCAAAATTGGCCTTTTACATAAACAAGTATCCATTTAGATTTTTCCAAAAATAAAGAATTCAACCAGACAATATCTTCCAACTGATAATCTTCTATTAGTCTAATCCAATCGTCTTCACATTATTGAATATTTATGGAGTTGCATACAATGTTTTTTAGCCTTTCATTTATTAGATGGTATTCAGTATGACTTACAAGTTTTGTATGAAGTTTCTTCATTATATGCCACAAACAAAAACGATGATGAGTTTTAGGAAATACCTTCTCAATTGCAATCGTCATGGATCGACATTGGTTTGTGATTATGGAATTTGGAGGTCGATCGTCCATACATTCTAACCAAGGTCTAAACAACCAAGTAAAAGAATGTGAATCTTCACTTGACAATAAGCCACATCCAAGTAAAATGGATTGACCATGATGATTAACCCCGACAAACGAAGCGAAATGCATGTCATAATAATTTGTCAAATAGGTTGTATCGAAAGAGATAACATCGTGAAAATCGTCAAAGGCGGCCTTGTACATACTATCTTCCCAAAACACATTTTTAATTCGGGATTCCTCGTCCAAATAAATAATGTAGAAGAAGTTTGAGTCACTGGTTCGTATTCTTAAAAAATAATTAGTGAGTACTTCAGCATCTCCACTTCCTAACCTCAACTTTTGTATTTTTATAACGTAATTTCTACATGTTCACTCATCGAAAAACATATTTTTATACTCTCCATCTTCCACTACAAGGGATTGAACTGTTTTGGCCACAGTTATTCTAGCTTCATCGTTTGTATTCAATCTCCTCTTTACATTTTTGTCTATTACTTTATAGGATCTAACATGGCGTATCCTCTTAGGGCTTAATGTATGGGTGTGCTCAAGACAAATACTTGTTATTACATATCCCCTTCATTCCGAACAACAACATTAATCTTTGTTTTACAATTTGTCTTCGTTATTGGTCTAAACTGATAAAATTTATTTTTGGCCTTCGATTCTTTCATACAACTCTTGGCACAACCAATTCTGAAATATTTCCTCTTACCGCATCAATTTTTTCTCCCTAACTTGGTAATGTTAAATCCAGTTAAGTGGACATATGGTGTGTAGAATTCAAAAAATTATTCTTCGGAGGAAAATGTCATTCCAACATTGGAAATTTCACTAAGAAAAAAAGTGTAACTTTAAGAAACTCGTCCCGAAACCATCATTTCAGTACCTGAAAATATCATTTCGGGACCCGAAACTACCATTTTGTGACAAGAAACCACAATTTCGGGTCCTAAAACCACCATTTCAAGACCAGACATCACCCGAAATTAATATTATACTAACTATGGGCTCTCTAAATGATGGTTTCTTGTCCCAAAATAATAGGTTGGGACATTTTAGGACATTTATTTCCTCTGAAATTCCATTTTCTAGTCCCAAAATGATGGTTTTGGGTCCTGGAATAATGGTTTCAGGACATTTTGGAATATTTTTCCCCGAAATTCCATTTTTTGGACGTCGAAATGTCCCAAAATCTTATCGAAAATGTACATTTTCTATACCAACAATCGGGTACCTTTTAGGTTCAACAGGGGATTTGTTCAGGTTTGGTGCTTCATCTACTGCGTTGTTCAGGTTCGGTGCTTCAGTGCTGGTTTCCTAAAAGATAAATAGTTCGTTTTCATACAAAAATAATTGAACAATATTGTTAAATAACTAGATCTGTAAAAACGATAGCATGGGTTAGGGTTTAATAGGAGAAGATTTTCGCCGGAAAAGTTTTAGAGAGAGAAATAAATGAAGAGTTTTGGATTTTACCGAATTTATTTCTCTCTTATCCACGTAGCAGACCACATATGATTCGTAGTCTTGATTTCTCTAATCATTCGTTGAATTTATCATTTCTCTTTCCAATAATACCCACATTTTCATTCATTTATCTAAAATATCAACTTTGGCTCTAAATCTATTAATAATCCCAATAATTACTTTTTTTTTCTCTAAACTTATTAATTATCCATATCTATATAAACTCATTAATTACTTTATTTCATAAATATAAAATATATAATATTAAAATTAATAATACTTAATTAAATAATTAAAATAAAACATGCTTATTAAGAATTGAGTTAAATTTGTATTTCTAAATTTCACAAAATTGTGGCATGATTCAATATACTATTTCCAGTGTAGGTAAAATATCAAACAACCTTCCACACTATGTGAACATTAAAAATTATATGGACTCTATTTTTCACCCGAACAAAGATCTCTATATAAATTAGGACTATTCTCGTGCGATGGACACGGATAAAAATATTATTAGGATCGGGTACAACGATAAAGATTAGGATCTAACTACGTTGAACGCTTACACACACTTCGTTTGATAGTAACTCTGATAGAAGTTAATATCCGTTTATATTCTACACAAGCCTTCACAAACTCTTGAATAAAGTTCAAGTGCGAAATAGTTTGTTTAGACTTGAAGCAATACGTGAATGAGATTGAAAGAATGAAATACACGGGACAAGAGATTTTATGGATGTTTAGAGTAAAAA
This sequence comes from Impatiens glandulifera, assembly GCF_907164915.1. NCBI lineage: Eukaryota > Viridiplantae > Streptophyta > Magnoliopsida > Ericales > Balsaminaceae > Impatiens > Impatiens glandulifera. The sequence continues at coordinate 54,279 of NW_025919140.1, forward strand.
CTCCTACGTCACCCCTTTTTCTCAATGTTGAGAAGGATATTCACTAGAAGATTTGGTTTAAATACAACGCTTGTACCTACCCAGTCGAACAACCAGGACTTAGTTACTGCCTGTTTTCGAACTCCTAGCACACTCACTCTGTTGAATAGAAACAAATTCTGTCAACTTATAATACTGACCAACTCACACAAAATACATAGTATGTAATACAATCTTAACACTAACAAACTTGAAAGATTTTAGGACTTTGAGAGCTTGAGAGAGTTATGAATAATAATGTAAAGGTAGTTGTTCGTTTAGAGAGACGTGAAAGCTTATGTTTCTCAAACTGTTATCTATCTTCTTCTTAAATAGTCAAGCTGTAACGGTCATATAACATACATATTTGATTCATAGAATGTCATTCCTTATTTGATTGGGTGAGTTCCAGCATAGTACATCAGAGAGGATCGTCTTTGATCTTGGTTATACTTGGTTGATGGTAAGCCAAAATATTCATTAATGGGATTGTGTTATAAGAGGAACGTATAGCTTTAGAAGGTTTGACTTATCTTGGTTCATAGCAGTCTTACATGCATTTGATTCTACTGCGGTGTCAGACTACTCATAACGAATGATTAATCGGGAAATAAGATTGATTAGGTACAAGAAACTGTTTATCCAGAATGCTGAACTTGGAAGCACCTTATATCACCGAAGTAGTAAATTACCGGGTACGCTTAATATAAAGTTGGATTGATGAATTACAAGAAATGTTTGTCAATTGGAATAAATTACCGGGAGCCCCTTTTTGATATAATATCGATTTTGATATAAAATCGGAAGGCTAGATAGTGAGATGAAACCATAAGCGTTTATCCAGAAACTGATCTAGATAAACTACCGGATTCTTCAAATATAAAAAACTAAGGTATAAAATACCATACGCGCTTCATAAAGTATCGACTTGATACAAAACCGGATGAGTCTCCATATAAAACCGATTTCACAAACTACTGGATACGTGTTTGTAAAATACTGGAAATGCAAACTACCCGATACGTGTTTGTACAAAACATATTTCACAAACTACCGGAGGCGTGTTTGTAAAATACCGGAAATGCAAACTACCGGATGCGTGTTTGCAAAAAACCGACTTCACAAACTATCGGGGACGTGTTTGTAAAATACTGGGCACACTTCATTTCAAAATCGAAGTCATATATATAACTGGACGCTTGTTAGCATAAAATCGATCCTGTATAAAATATCGGATGCTTGCAAACTACCAGATACATGTTTATTTTCATAAAACCGAGGTATAAAACTGGAAGCGCTTTTCACATAATACCGAAGTGTAAAATACCGATTTTGGAGATAAAACCGGAAGCACCTCTTTTATAAAACCGAAGTTTGATTAAATGCTAGATTTGATCAACTACTGGGCGACTTTCTTTTCGTGTTTTCTTCAATCTACACAAGATTAATTAAACATAATTCAGTTCTTTTTTATACTAAAAATTAATTAACTATTTAACCTAACAAATATAAACAAAATAAATTCAATAAAAAATTATAATAATTTTAAAATATGTATTCAAAGTTTTTTTAATAAATAATTAATAATATATTTTAATAAAAATATAACACTCTCATTCCACATTTTTTTCACTTCGGTAAAACATCTTATCTTCTCTCATATCTCATCACATAATTTTTTCTTAATGGATCATTCACCTCGTAACTTCACACTTTCACTTTGGTCAAATAATTTTTTTTAAATATATCAATCTCTTTTTTACCCTCACTTTAGCCCACCAATCTTCAATCGACCTCTCATCTCCTACCTTAAAACACTTCGACTAACCAACCATCTCATTCTACATGTATCTACCAATTCAAATCGGACTTCTCATCTCGTGACCTTAACTTTCACTTTAGTCAAACAACTAATCTTCTCGCATATTTTAACCACAAATATCAATTTTTTTCCAATCGACCTCTAATATCTTAACCTTACTTTTACTTCGACTAATCAAAAATCATCTCATTCCACATTTATCTACCAATCAACATCGACCTCTCATCTTTTGAAACCTTAATTTCACTTTATCAAACAACCCATTTTCTCACATATTTTAAAATATACAGCGAGTCATTCTCTTCATCACTTCGGCTAATCATACATTTCATTCAACATTTATCCACCACAATCGACTTCTCATCTCTTTACCTAATTAACCATCTCATTCCATATTTATCCATCAATTCACAATAAACCTCTCATCTCGAGACCTTAATTTCACATCTTCAAACAACCCATCTCCTAACATTTTTCAACCATCAACATTTCATTACACATTTGTTAGGATCTAGGTAGCCGCTAGAGGACCGGGGTTGGACCGGTTAGCGGTTCTCACTCGAAGGGTGGTGGTTAATCTGGTTAGAGATTAACATCGGGGTTTCAATACTACACAAACTGTCACAAACCCTTGAACTAAGTTTAAGCGCGAAAGAGGTTTGTTTCAGGTTGAAGCAGCACACTTGTATGATAGGCAGAACCGGTTTCGGATGATGAAGGTTAAAGAGAATGGTGGGTCGGTTTCGGTAACCTGGTGATTCGGCTTAGATGAAGTTAAGTATGTTGGAGCGGTACGGATAAGTTAGATAGTGGAACCGATAGAAAGTAAATGACAAGACAAGTTTTATGGATGTTCGGAGATGAAACTCCTACGTCACCCCTTCCTCTCGAAACCGCGAGAAGGATATTCACTAAGGAATACAAATACAATTCGATCGAGACTTATTTCCTGCTCGATAATACTCTTACAATATATACTAGAATTGTAAAAATACACACACTAGCACTCAGGCTTTCTCTAGATTTAGAACGCACTGTTTTCACTTGTAGATTAAATGCTCTTAGAATTTCTCACTTGTCCCGCTTTTACTCTTCTTCAACTACTCCTTTTATAGGTAAAATATGCCAACGGTCATATTTCACTTCCTTGAATCTGATTGGCTGAGCAGAGGTGCAGAGGTTCAGTGATTCAGTGATTCAGACCTGCGGTTGTCTCCTCAAACCTGGCGGTCAATCTCAGACCTAGCAGTCTGTTCTTCCGGTATGTAAGACAAACCTTCTAGGTTTGTCTTTTACTCAATGTGGACATTGTCTGTTAGACAGTTGTCTGTACTTGGAAGATCTCCTTTCTGACTTATCCCGAAGTGGAAAGATCCTGTAGGACTGTCTTCTGCAGCCTGCAGACTTTCCTCAGACTTGTATACATATGGAAGTGTTCAGTCTGTTCCTTTGGTATCATACACAACAGATACCCGAATTGTCTTCTTGTACTGGTCGGTTATTCGACTTAACCGGATGGCTTCGGTGTGAGTGGTATAATCGGACTTCTTCCGGTTATTCCTCTGCCTTGTGGCTGATCGGCTGTTTGATGTTTCTGGTTTTAAGCTTTGGCCGATCCTTTCTTTGTGCGGTCATGTTCCAAGTATTCTTGGTCGGTTTAGTAGCTTGACCGGCTAGTTTTCTTAGCCGGTTCTTTTATTTGACCGGTCCGGTTCCATGTTCCTGCATAAAAGGTTTATTTATGTTAAGTTCTGTGAGCCGGTCTAATTTTATCTAACAATTTCTCCCTTTTTGATTATTTTATTTAAAATTATCAAAACAATGTAAGTTTGCAAACGTAGGTCGGTTCTTTCTTTGTCCGGATTTTTGAAAGTGACTTGGGAGAATTTTTCGAAAAGTTTGGGAAAATTTTGAGACATTTTTTGAAAAAGTCTTATCTTTTATCTTATCAATTTCTCCCTTTTTGATTATTTTATTTAAAATTATCAAAACAATGTAGAAATGCAAAAGATGGCCAGTTTTCAAAAATAACTTTATATATATAGATAACCGAAAATAGAAAATATTATATAGGAACATTAAGATAGGCATAGTTAAGAGAAGGAGAGCCCCTATTCCGAGTCCGAGAAGTCATAGCAGGCCATCAGATTCTTGTTCCGCTTTTTCTTCGCTGGTTGCAGTCGACTGGCCGATTCGGAGACTCGTTGTCTTGTAGACCGGGGCTGCAGGTGCTCTTCATCTTCATCTTCGTTGTGGGTAGTCGGGTCCGGTTGATTCTGAATAACCGTTTCAGTGACCTCGTTCAGCAGCTCGGAACTAGGTCCTTCTTAGACGATTTTCTTTTCCGCTTTGCCGGTATCGAAGAAGCAGAGGCCTCCTTTTTCTTTTTGTTGGCGGCTGCAAAGCCTTCTAGCCTCTGAATTTCCCTTTCTAACCGCGCAGCATCCTTCGCAGCTTGAGCGGCTACCGTCTTTGCAAATCCTGGAAACTTAGCCTCTGTCCTTCGTATTCGCTCGGCCTCTTCCTCTTCGGGATGTTGCGGTGGCTCCTTCTCTTTTCTTGCTTCGTCGTCCAGCGCATCCTGGACCTTCTTAGCTGCTCGGGCATCAGCCTCTACAGCCGCGGCATCCACATTCATCTTGGCTTGGAGCAATTCGGCAACTTGTGCGGTCAGCGCTTTGAGGTCGTCCTCGAGACCCGTATTCTTCTTTTCAAGATCGGAGACCCTATCAAGTGTTGTACCGACCAGATCCTTAGTAACTTCTGTCAGTCGTTCATCGGTCTCTCTTTCAAGCCGGTCAAAGTTCTCTTTTATCTCGGAGGTCGTATCCTCCAAAATTACGGTTCGCCTAAGGTGTTTGCTGCGCAGGACCGCTTCTTCTAGTTTATCATCATCAATTTTTGAGAACCGGTCCGCTGTTCTTATTAAAAGTTGCCTTGTAGTGTTGGCGAACCGGAGTGCCGAGCTAACGGTTCTCTTGAATTCTCCTTCAATGGGTGAACCGCGGAGTCTTCAAACTCTTGAAAACGGCTCTCAACCCATTCTTTTGTGACGCCCGGTTCGGAGACTTCCGGTTGTTTATGTGGAGATTGCCCGGTGAGAGGAGGGTCCGTCCTTTCATCGGATTCATCTGTTGCCGAATTCGCCCTTGGAGGTGTTGGACTGTGAGCTAGACTCCTATCGATCCGTGGAGCTGTATAGTGCGGTATATCCCTTTGTCCGTACCTCGCCTCCAGCCGTTCAATTTCTTGGATGAGTTCTCTTCTCGCTTTTTCAAGCCTTTCCAACACTAACGGTGTTAAGGTGTCTTCCGATGTTACTTCTTCGAACCTTGCCGTAATTTTCCGGATCCGTATGGTTAGCTTCCGTAGCTGTGCTCGCGGTCTTAAGAGGTAGGTTCGGTTTAGGGCCTCGTGAATGGTATTGGAGTTTGTGAGATCCATGACTACGTCCTCCACTTCTTTCAGCCTTTGGAAACATTCCTCGTCGGTGTAGCCCGGTAAGATGTGCCTATACCGTTTGCTGAACCGGTGCTCGTGCCATTCCCGGTATATCTCGTCAATCTTACCAGCACGCTGTTCAATGACTTTTAGGGTTTTGAGCGCTATCTTGTCGGCCTTTGCTGGTTCGTCCTCCTCCTCCTCTTCTTCACCGCTTTCTTCACCGCCTTCTTCACCGCCTTCTTCACCGCCTTCTGTGGTCTCAGGATTTGCGCCAGGACCGGCATTATCGGGACTTTGGCCCGCATGCTTTTCTTCATCAATCGATCTTTCGTCATCGGTCTTTTCTGATTCGGTTCTTTCAGATGTTGAAGCCGACTCTTCCTCTAATTGTTGGGGCAGATCTGAGAATATTATTTTCTCTTTGCCCTTGCCTTCGACCTTTTCTTTAGCTGGGGCCGCTTTCTTGTCGGTTGTCTTCTTTCGGCCACCTGTGGAACCGGGGGCCGGTTTCTTCTTTTCTAGGAATTGTTTGGCTCTGATTAGGCTTCTTGATGGGATGGTGACGCCGGGACCGATTTTGAGGTTATGGTGAAGGAAGATTTTGCCGAGAGGAACAGCGTATCCCCATGACCGGGTGGAATCCGGTTTTACCATATCCTTCAAATTGTTGAACACCTCCTTCGCCCAGTTCACCTTTGTGCCTTCTATCAGGCCGACCAGCATCCTGATTTTGTCCTTGGTTAGGCTTTTGTATTTTCCTCCCCTTGCTTGAACCGCCTTTGTGAAGATATCACAAATCGGTATATACTCCGATCGCAACGTCGATTTGTTACCGGAAACTTTTATCGGCTCCTTAGTCGCCGAGAGTATTTGGCATGCTGCTTCGAACGTTTTGAGCTCTATGTCAGCCGTTGCATCTTGGCCGGCTGTTGGAAGGCGTAGGCTCTCCGCCACCGATTCTTCGGTTAGCTCTAATTCAGTACCGCCTACTGTTGCGGTGATCTTGTCGTCAAAGATAGTTGCGGTGTTGAAAAGTTCATCAACCGCATCTTTATAGAGAACATGAGGACCGCCAAGAAAATACTCCAGACCGGCTCCGGTTACCCGGTTAATAACCTCTACTGCCGCAGGCGTTTCCTTCTGTCGGATTTCCTCGAAATCCACTTGAGTCAAGTGTTTGAACAGAACCGAGTCGCGCCCCATCTTAGAAAGTTTGAAGAATATGAGAGCAGATAACCGCTTTGAGAGAGTTTGAAAGCTTTAGAGAGAGAAAGCAATTTCGCGTGAGAATGAAATAAAATGGCCGAGAGCCCCTTTTATAGGTGCCGTTTGGAAACCCAACCGTCCCATCAATATTTGGCGGGAGTTTTCCCTCCAAGCCGAAAGGGCGGCAAACCATGGGCGGGAATGAAAAGGCGCCAATCCATGGGCGGTAAACTAGGAGGCGGGAGTTTTTGGGCGGGAAATTTCCTTCCAAAAATTTTGCTTTCGCCATTAATGACGCAATCTTCTTTTGAGACCGATTGATGCACCGGTTTTCTAAAGTTAACCGGTTATTTTGAGTAAGCAAAGTTTTGCAATCTTTTGAGTTTAAGCGGTTTTTCTTTGAGACCGGATTAGGGCGCGGTTATTTTGAAGATGTTAACCGGTTACTTAGATAGATATTCAAGGTATTTAGAAGACCCGGTCATTTAAACTGCAATGGAATTGTATTCAAGAAACAATATAGAAAGAAAACCGAAAGATGGTTCGGTGCGAAGACAGACATTCATAAGATGGAAAATTACAACTTATGTAAAAACCATTTTGGAGAACTTCTCTTCCACCGCATCCACGTCAAGTATGTTCAAAGGGGATGCCGGTATACCCGGTCCAAACTCTGGCCGGTACTTGAGAATCAGCTTACTTATGTGAGGTGCATAACCGAGACCTTTCTTGGTCAGCACCATGTTCTTCAGGTTTTGAAATATTACCGTTGACCAGTTGATGGTCGTCTTGCCAACAATGTGAGTCATTATGTTGTAAGTATTTTTAGAGTACCGCTGATTCGGTGACTGACATAGGATAGACCGAGTCACAATCTCAAGAAGGAGTTGACCGTGACTAGCGAGTCGGGTTTTTAACCCATAGTGTTCCACCGGTTCAATAGTGGCAGAGAGGTATAGTGCGTGTTCAAATTCCGCAAGTCCCTCTATAGTTAGAAAATCAAAAAACCCTTCCGTGGGCAGGTTGAATAAGGAAGCGAATTCGGCTTCATCAAGCCAGAAGGTGTGGTCTCTCACCGTAGAAACGATGTAATTTCCCCTGATGCAAGCGCTTCGAAAGAAGGTCTTGACATCCTCTAAGAGAATGGGACCGGCTTCTTCGAGAAAGGGTCGAAGAACGGTTGCAGTGAGAGAGTGAAACATGAACTCCTTTCCATGATTTCCGTCCCACTCTTCCATACATGAGTTGAAATCAACGCTCAAGAAGTTCTCCAAAGTTCGGCTCGGCATGATTACAGTTTTGCAGAGAGAGATAGAGTTCAAAAAATTTCAAGAGTGTGATGTGTGATGAGTTGAGTAGAGGATGGCTCTTTATATAGGGTCGGCCTTGGAGGGAAAATGTGAGCATTGATTATCAGTTTTGTTTTATTAGAAAAGAGAATCTTTATGTTTCCAAGGTTTATTGGGAAGAGGCTGATTGCGGAGCCCGAGGTAGGTATTAGTTGAAAAGTAACCAAGTTAGTTGGATAGTAATTATTCAGGTGGTTGGGGGTTACTACATTAATTAAATATTACTTTTCATTAATGCACCAACACAAACGAGGTTAATCAAAAGAGACCGAGAATAACATTGATAAAGCCGAAAAGAACAAAGATAACTCCGAACGATCATAATGGACATGGACAACGATGCACCCGGTACATGCAGAAAAATGACCGGGAGCAGGAAGGAGTGATTTAGTGTTCATGAGAGTTGACGACACCGTTGGGGTTGTTGCGGCGGTTCCTTCTCCTCCAAGCTCTTTCGAACCGCTCATAGAAGGAGTCGGTTATCTCTTTGGTCATCACTTGAGACTGGTTTAGACCTTCGCCCGGACAGGTCGGAACACCAAGTTCAACTAGTAGGCAGCTTAGTTGTGGAATCAGGCCGACTGTTCGCACCCCAATCATCCAGATCAGGACATCGAACAGGACCCTCGACCAGTTCACCGGTGTACCGGTGGTGATGGCTGCCATCATGTTGAAAGTCGCTGTGCAATAAGTGTTTGTTACATCTCTTCCCAAGATGCTTCTTCCTATTACATCGTTGAGGAGCTGATATTCAGCTCTCAAGAGTGATTTACTGCCATGATCATCGACCGGTTCGTTTGAGCGTGCGAAGGCTAGAGAAATTTCGGCCTTGACATCGGCCGGAACATTAAGATCTGTTAGCCTTTGCTTAGGTAAGCTGAAGCACCTAGCAAAGTCGTTCTCGGTGAAGTCAAAAACTATACCTCCTACTTTCGATTGGATGTGAGTATCGAAATGGGGAGTTCCTCTTAATACCCTGGCATTATACATGAATTCCAGGACTGACTCAGAGTATATAGTCTGCTTATCATCCAGGAAGTACCGAAGACCAGTATCTTCCAGGGACTTGATTACTTTGTACACCTCATAGTGTTCGGTGCTCAAAGAAGATTGGAAATCAACTTGAAAGATGTTAGGAAACTGAGACATTTTTGCCTTAGTGAGAGAATGATCTTTTGTCTTGTGAATGTTTTGGTGAATGTTTGCTTCTCTTAAATACTAGTTGGGAGAGTATCCTAATGTCCAGGTATTACATGTAATGATATCTGATAACTGCAGGATAAAGGATATTGCATGAAATAGGTATGTTTGCAGTCTAGGATGTTGGTCATAGACCTGGACTGTGAAAGATATCATCAGATCTTCACGTCTTTTTAGGTGTGACCATTTTACTTTGAAAAGACAATATTTCAGAACAGATATCTTTAAACACTGATAGTTATTCCATTTTTGTTTGAAATTCAAATAATCTAAAATAGCCTATTTCCGAACCGGTCAGCTATCAGTTGTTCATCCCGATGCGGTAATTTGGTGCATGCACCAAGTAGCCGGTCGGTTTACTCTATCTGATAAGCTGGGCGGTTCTTCCATAGATACCAAGAAAATTTGAAGTCCAACAGGTTAGAAAGAACTACCGGTTTTGTCTGTCCGAACCGGTTTCCCTTTTTAAACATCCTTAGGAAGGATTTGACTAATGTCGGTTAAACCGAGAGTAAGTCTGAATTGAGAGAACTTAGCTTCCTGTAGAGGCTTGGTGAAGATATCAGCTACTTGTTGATCTGTCGATACGTATTCTAGACGGATATGCTTCAGCATGACATGTTCCCGAATGAAATGGTGCCTTATGTCAATATGCTTGGTTCTGGAGTGGAGAATCGAATTGTAAGTGATTGCGATGGCACTCGTGTTGTCACAGAAGATCGGAGATTCTTCGGCTATGACACCGAAGTCCGTCAGTTGTTGGATCCAAAGTAATTGTGAACAACAACTTCCGGCCGCCAGGTATTCAGCTTCTGAGGTTGACGTGGCCACCGATGTCTGTTTCTTGCTATGCCATGAAACAAGTTGGTCACCTAGGAACTGACATGTTCCGCTGGTGCTCTTTCTGTCAATCTTACAACCTGCATAGTCTGCATCTGAGTAACTCGTTAGATTAAAGGACGGGTCTTTTGGATACCACAGACCGACATCAGGTGTGCCCTTTAGATACTTCAATATCCTCTTTGCGGCTGTGTAGTGGGATTGTTTTGGATTTGCTTGGAATCTTCCACACACGCCGACTGCAAACAGAATGTCCGGTCTACTCGCCGTTAGATATAGGAGTGAACCGATGATGCCCTGGTACGCGATCTGATCTACCGATTGGCCCTCATCATCCCTGTCCAATTTAATCGATGAGCTCATTGGACTAGCCGCTGAGGAGCATGTGTCCATTCCAAATTTCTTTAGGAGCTCCTTAGTGTACTTGGGTTGGCTAATGAAGGTTCCTTCTTCGAGTTGTTTAACCTGAAGACCTAGGAAGAAACTTAATTCTCCCATCATACTCATTTCAAACTTGTTAGTCATCAGGGTTGAAAACTCATCACACAGTTTAGGATCGGTTGAACCGAAAATAATATCATCTACATAGATTTGAACAAGTAGGATATGTTCCTTCTTTTCAAATTTAAACAACGTTTTATCCACCGAACCGATGGTGAAGTCATGTGCGATTAAGAATGCGGTTAGTGTGTCATACCAGGCTCTAAGTGCTTGCTTTAGACCGTATAAAGCTTTGTTTAGCCGGTATACATGGTTTAGAAATTCTGCACTCTTGAAACCGGGTGGTTGTTCAACATACACCTCTTCACGTAGGTCACCGTTCAAAAATGCACTTTTAACATCCATTTGAAAAACCTTGAAGTTTTTGAATGCAGCAAAGGCTAGAAAAATCTTAATGGCTTCAATCCTAGCTACAGGGGCAAATGATTCTTCAAAATCAATGCCTTCTTCCTGTTTGTAACCTTCTGCCACTAATCTGGCTTTGTTCCTCGTGACCAAAACGTCCTCATTGAGTTTGTTTCTAAATACCCATCTTGTTCCTATGACCGGATGGTCTTTCGGTCTAAGGACTAGGTACCAGACTTTGTTACTCTCAAACTGGTTTAGTTCTTCTTGCATTCCCAAGATCCAGTCCGGATCTGACAATGCTTCATCTATTCTTTTAGGCTCAATTTGGGATATAAAAGCGGAATTAAAGTATTCCTCCAGAAGTTGACCCCTAGTTCGAACAGGTTCTGAAGGGTCACCTATAATTTGCTCAGGAGGATGTTTAGTGTTTCTTCTGAAATTCGGTTCAGGGATGTCTACCAGATTACCGTTTGTTTGATCAAGGCTAGACATGTCTGTAGGCTGAGCAGGATTGTCAGACCGACCGACTTCCTCGGATTGAACCGAAGTGTCAGCTTCCTGTCGTGGGACAGCTTGATCCGGCTGGGTTTCAATATTATTCATCTGGTCATGGACAAACCGTCTGAAGACCGGTGTCTCATCTTCACTATCAGAATGGATATTGTTGTTTTCCAATCTGTTGTGTAGATCAAAGCATGATGCAGTGTTACTTTCAACCGATTCATCGAAAACAACGTGAAGTGTTTCCTCCATGGTTAAAGTTCTATTGTTATACACTCTATATGCTTTACTCACTGGCGAGTAACCTAGCATGATTCCAGTATCGATTTTTGCATCAAAAGCAGAAAGATATGTTTTACCATTTATATGAATGTAGCATTTACAACCGAAAATCTTGAGGTACTTAAGATTGAGAACCCTGTTAAAATAAACCTCATACGGTGTTTTGTTATGAAACTTGTTAATCAGAGACCGATTTTGTGTATAACATGCAGTGTTGATAGCCTCAGCCCAAAATTTCTGAGCAATGCCCGAGTCGGCTATCATAGACCGTGCGGCTTCCTTGAGAGTCCAGTTTCTTCTCTCGGCCAGGCCATTTTGTTGAGGAGTCCTAGCACTAGACAACTCGTGTCTAATACCGGATTCATCAAGATATGCGGCTAGGGTACTATTAGTGAATTCGGTACCTCGATCACTTCTAATGCTATTAATGCGAGTTGATTTTTCATTTTGTAAACGTTTAAGAAGTGTGATCAGGTTTGATCCGGATTCTCTACCCATATCACTTCTCGATATCATATTCTCTACCTCTATCACTCATCGGGTAATAATAGTGGGAGCGAAAATTTGCAACGAATATGCAACGAAATGATGTAGAAGTCTAATTAAGCACGATTACTCAACATTTCTAATATTTATTTATCTCTCTTATTCATTAATAAATTCTCTCTTATTTTATTAATCATTTATTTTTTTTATCTCTTCAATCTTTATTAATAATTTATTTTTATGGTTACTTTCTAAATATATATTTATATATTTTATTATTTAACTTATTTATTTATAAAAAAAATTAGAATAATAATAATAGGGATAATAATAAATCAAATAAAAAATAAAAAAAAATATTTTTAAATATATATATTATATTTGATAAATATATAATTCAGATAATAAAAAAATAATATAAAAATTCTTTAATTTTTTTAAATTAAGTATGTCTCTCATATATATATATATATATATATATATATATATATATATATATATATATATATATATATTTGTTTTAAAATGAATTATACCAGAGAAAATAAATAAATCAAATATATAAATATATAATTTTTAAAATTATATATATTTTTTTACTAAAACTCTTTATTAGTTGTTTTTTTTTCTCTGTTTATTTATTTTAAATTTGGTTTTCTTTTAAAATGTATTATAATCTCAATCATTAAACTCAAAATGTTATACATTCATTCCTCTTAGTTAACCTTTTTTTATTATTATTTACCATTGAATATTAATATATCATAGTTTGAGTTATATTTATTGTTAGAAAATAATTGTTAGAACTTATGAAAAGTTTAATGAATAGATAGATTAAGTTCAAATAAATCATATCAAGTATATTAATTGGTTTAAATATAACAAGAAGGTTTTGTAACGTAGTAGTAAACACTTCTGCCTGTCAGGTGACCAGGGATCAAATCTCACCGACTGTAAATAATATTTAAAGTTTTTCTATTTCAGAGAAACTGAGCAAAATCCAAAATTTACCTATAGGCAAGATCTTGGAAATATATACCGGTTCGGTTGTTTGACTTCGGTTTGAAGTAAAAGCTCGGTCAACCGGATCGGTCAAGGAGTTCGGTCAACCGACTCAGTCAAGGAGTTCGGTCAACCAACTTAGTTAGGAGATCTCAAACCGGCCAGAAGAAGAAAATGAACAAACCTAAAGCTATCCGGTTGAACTGAACAACCGATCAACATGATCAGTTGAAATGAAGCATTCAATCCAAATCTAATGAAAAGACTATTTATAGAAAAAAGTCAAGGATATCAAATAAAGAACAATTAACAAATTGGTGCAAGTAAACATTTTGGGCATATGCTGAAGATGACATCAAAGGATCAGACTGTGATATTGCCATATTGGTACAAGTTTGATGATATGCTGCAGGCTGCAGAAGATTGCCTGAAGAAAAGTTAATATTTTGGTATAAGTCAAAGGAGCAATCTCCCAGGTGTAGGCAACTGTCCAACCAATAGTTGCCATATTCAAGCAAAGACAAATCGAGACGGTCTGCTCCATGCCTTGGAAACCTAAACCGCATTTAATGCTATTCTGAACCTCTGAAGTTATCCATTGAAGAAATGTGACCGTTGGCACATTTCACCTATAAAAAGATAAGTTGGAGAAGCTGAACCAAACAAGTGTGTAAAACAAGCGAACAAAAACATAGAGCGAAAAAGTGATCAAAAGCCCTTATCTCTCTAAAAGATTCAAAGCTTGTGTGTGTATTTGTGAAGTGTATTACAATTTCAGTGAGAATTGTAAGAGTGATTATCGAGTAGTAAATAAGACTCGATTGTGTATTGTGTTTGAGTACTCCTTAGTGAATATCCTTCTCGTTGTTTGAGAAGAAGGGGTGACGAAAGAGTTTTATCTCTAAACATCCATAAAAACCTATCTTGTGCTTTACTTTCTACCGGTTCTATATTCTAACCGACTCATACTACTTTAACCACCTCACTAATTCTCAACCGATATTTTCCAAACCGCATCTCTATTCATCATGTGTGTGCGTTGCTTCAACTTGAAACAAACCACTTCCGCACTTGAACTCGGTTCAAGGGTTTATGACAGATTGTGCAGTATTGAAACCGGTGTTAATTCTTAACCGGATTAGCGCCAACCGTTGAGTGTAATCAGAGATTCTCCCTTAGCCGGACCCCGATCCACTATCGGCGATCTAGATCCTAACAAGTGTTATCATAGAAGTTAGTTTCAATACTCAAGCAACACAGAACAATCAAGCATGACTTTCAGCGAGAAGCCTCCAATGCTAGAAGGAGACGATTTCGCTAACTGGAAAATATGCATGCACTTGCTTCTGGCCACTATGGATGATGAAATGATGTTCATTTTGTCTGATAGTCCGATAAAGATTGAGAAGGGTATAAAGGAATGGACAGCTGATGATAAAAGGAGAAACAATCTGGATAATCACTGCAGAAGTCACATCTTCAAATCTCTGGACAGAAACACTTTCAGTAAAGTTAGAGAATGCAAAACTGCAAAAGAAGTGTGGGAAAAGTTGATCCAACTATTTGAAGGTAATGACCAAATAAAGGAGAACCAGAAAGAGCAGAAGGCTCTAATGGCTGCTGAAAGCAAGGGAAAATAGGCCGATAGTGATTCGGACGACTCATCATCCAGCGACAGTGATGATAAAGTTGAAACCTGCTTCACGGCTAAGAAAGAATCTGAGGTATTTGATCTCTCCTTTGATGATTTTACCCGAGATGATCTAATTGCTGCACTCAATGATATGGTCATTAAGTACATAAAACTATCAAAATCTTTTAATCAAACTATTTCAAAAAGTAAGTCTAATAGTTCAAGTTGTTCATCTCAAATCAAAGAGGTTCATGTTTCAATAAGTGAGATCTCATCTAAGAACGAGAAGCTCAAGGAAGAAATTACAAGATGTAATGATATAACTTCAAAGGATGAGATGATTTATGTAAAGCCAACTTCAAGTTGGCTGAAACTTGAGAGAAGGACAGACAGATTGTATGGAAAAGAAAAACTTGACCAAAAGTCAAGAGATGTTTACCGAAAATCATCCTTTAAAGTTAAATCATCAGCATATAGATATACTATATATATACACAATAGGAAGTCCATCAAAATAATCGAAGTATGGATTCCTAAGGGATTAATAAACCACGGACCAAAAGAAAAATGGGACCAGATTTTCTATTGTCTATGAATGTAGATAAATCAAGACAAAAGCTTGGAAGAGACAACATTGCATCCGGACAGCCGACTGCTGACAAACACATCACATGAAGGGAACAAGCATGAAGTGGCTAACATCCTCACAAAGCCACTTCTCGAGTCTAAGTTTTCTTCCCTTAGAAATATTTTAGAATTGTTAGATTACAAAAATTTTCATACAAAATTCTTCTTCAAATAATGTTCTCCTTAAACCAAACCGTTTTTCCAAAAACCGACCAAACAAACATAAGCTTTTTAAACCGACCAAACAAACATAAGAATTTTAAACCGACCAAACAAACATAAGATTTTTAAATCGACCAAACAAACATAAGATTTTTAAACCGGCCAACGATTACAAGTTTTGAATATTTATTGTAAATAATTAAAAAAGGTGAAAATGTTAGAAAAATTAAGTAAGTTAATTTTAAACCGGCCAACGATTACAAGTTTTGAATATTTATTCTAAATAATCAAAAAGGGAGAAATTGTTAGAAAATAATTGTTATAACTTATGAAAAGTTTAATGAATAGATAAATTAAGTTCAAATAAATCATATCAAGTATATTAATTGGTTTAAATATAACAAGAAGCTGATGTAGCGTAGTGGTAAACACTGTTATTAAATGAACGGCGGGCAACAGGTAGCTGTCAGGCATGCTTGTCTTAGTCCAGAAGCAACCTGCAGGCAGTAGGTAGCTTTCAGGCATGCTTGTCCAAATCCAGAAGCAATCTCCAGAAAGCAGGAATGACAAAGATCTCAAACCGGTCAAGATCTCAAACCGGTCAAAACAAGCAAATGAACAAACCTGAAGCTATCCGGTTGAACTAAACAAACGATCAACATGATCAGTTGAAATGAAACATTCAATCCAAATCCAACGAAAAGACTATATAGAGAAAAAATTCAAGGATATCAAATATAGAACAATTTACAAATTGGTGCAAGTAAACATTTTGGGCATATGCAGAAGATGACATCAAAGGATCAGACTGTGATATTGCCATATTAGTACAAGTTTGATTATATGCTGCAGGCTGCAGAAGATTGTCTAAATAAAAGTTACTATTCTGGTATAAGTTAAAGGAGCAATCTCCCAGGTGCGGGCAACGGTCCAACCGATAGTTGCCATAATCAAGCAAAGACAAATCGAGCCGGTCTGCTCCATGCCTTAGAAACCTAAACCGCATTTAATTCTATGCTGCACCTCTGAAGTTATCCGTTGAAGAAATGTGACCGTTGATATATTTTACCTATAAAAGGAGAAGCTGGAGAAGCTGAACCAAACAAGTGTGTGAAACAAGCGAACAAAAACATAGAGCGAAAAAGTGATCAAAAGCCCTTATCTCTCTAAAAGATTCAAAGCTTGTGTGTAGTTCTGAAGTGTATTACAATTTCAGTGAGAATTGTGAGAGTGATTATCGAGCAGTAAATAAGTCTCGATTGTGTATTGTGTTTGAGTATTCCTTAGTGAATATCCTTCTCGTTGTTTGAGAAGAAGGGGTGACCTAGGAGTTTTATATCCGAACATCCATAAAAACATGTCTTGTGCTTTACTTTCTGCCGGTTTTATATTCAAACCGACTCATACTACTTTAACCGCCTCACTAATTCTCAACCGATATTCTCCAAACTGCATCTCTATTCATCCTGTGTGTGCGTTGCTTCAACCTGAAACAAACTACTTCCGCACTTGAACTCGGTTCAAGAGTTTGTGACAGATTGTGCAGTATTGAAACCGGTGTTAATTCTTAACCGGATTAACGCTAACCGTTGAGTGTAATCAGAGATTCTCCCTTAGCCGTACCCCGGTCCACTATCGGCGATCTAGTTCCTAACATTTATTTTGAATATTAATATGGTTTGATTTGAGTTATTTATAAATTTTTATTTTCTCAATTATAACTCATTTTAAAAACTAATAAATAAATAAACTATTAACACAAATAAATATATATATATAGAGAGGACAAAAATAATTAATTAAAAAATTAAGAATTTTTATATTTAATTTTTTATTCTCTTAAATACACCATCATCAAATATAATATATATTTTTAAATATATATTTTATTATTTGATTTATTATTGTCTCTATCATTATTCTAAATTTTATAAATAAATAAGTTAAATAATAAAATATATAAATATATAATTACAAATTGGTAATATAAATAAATTATTAATTAAGATTGAAGATATAAAAAATAAATGATTAGTTAAGAGAAATGAAAAATTATTAATAAACAAAAGATCAAATTTATTTGTATTGATTAAACAAATATAATTTTTATCTTAAGTGGATAAAGTCATATATTATTAAAATTTAATTCACTTATCTATTTTTATTTTTAATATTAATGTCTCTAAAATACTTATTTTAAAACTTTTTTTAATACTAGGTTGAATTTCAAATTTCATAGATTTGTTTCTAAATACTGAAAGTTTGTTTTCAATCGGAATTAGTATTCTCTTGTATCAACTTTAGTATTTTATTGTTAAAAGATAGATGTTGACTTAAATTTAAGGTTAAATTTAAGGATGACAATTTAAAATCGCTCAGTAGTAATCAAATCAAATTGATTTGTGTAGTTTTTTCCGCTTTAATCAGGGATCGAGCGGAAGGAAAACTTGAAATAAGTAAATTTACATGCCCTGTACTGATTCTCGAATCGAACAAAAAAAAAATTTACATTATTTAATGATATTTGTTTAAAATAATTAATATATATACTTATTTAATGCCATTATTATTTTTAATAAAAAAAACTTTTTATCTTTTCTTATTTAATCCAATTATTACAAGTTTATATTATTTTTGAAATTTTATTTTGATTATTATGATTGATAAGGTTTATTTGTTTAGTATTTAATATTTTAAAAGTATTTATATTGAATGTTATCTCTGTTTAGTATTTGATATTTTGATAATTTATAATTGTAACTATATAAATTAATTTTTCATATTTTAAGTTTATTTTTTTGTCGATTTTGGTATACCGCTTGAAATTCTGTCTTTAGATCAGGACGAGAATAGTTTATATTTAAAATTTCGTCGAAGATCAGGACGAGGATGGTAATGCGATTCTCCTAACTGAACCTCCCCATTGCAATCCCTATTTAAATTTCTTTTGTACGAAACTTATGAGTAACGACATGAACATTATCAACACATGTCCTTATGTCATGTATTCAAAAAGCAACCAAATACTACATTCATAAATAAGTTTATGCAATATATAATTGAAATCTTCCAGGATCCCTTTCGGGTTCAATTGGAAACCTCTCCCAACTTATTATTTGTTTATTTAGTTCCAACAATTTAATTGGTCTCGTCCCTCGTTCTATTTCAAATCTTAATTAGGCAGCTTTATTATCCCTCGACAATAAATAATCTCTTTCCATAATTCAAATATGACAAAACTTTATTATCTTGATCTTTCTTTCAATAACTTTAATGGAACATTTTACCTAGACACCGTTTCAAATCTAGGCCATGTTCATTTGGGACATAATAATAACTTTGGTTAAATCACCATGTCCAACATTACCAATCTCTTTTACTCTCACTTTAGTCATTAATCCACAACTGACCTCTTATCTTGTGATACATCTCCTCACATATTTTACAATATACAACATTACTTCTTTTTTTCTTCATTTCGGCTAACTAAAAATCTCATTATATATTTATCCATACCCTAACCAAGCTCTCATACTGTGACCTTACACACTTTCATTTTTGTTAAATCAACTATCTCCAACATTACTAATCTCTTTTACCTTTACTTTGAATCATCAATGCCAATCGACCTCTCATCGAATGACCTTACCCACTTTCATTTCTATCAAATCAACTATTTCCAATATTACCAATCTCTTTTACCCTCACTTTGACTCATCAATCCTCAATCAACCTCTCATCGCATGACCTTACTTACTCCGATTAACCAACTATCTCATTCCACATTTTAATCCCACCAATCTCAATATCTCATAGTGACTTTAAACTTTCACCTTTCCCATTTTTGGGAATTTTTAATGAAATGACGATAAATCGTTTTTCCAAAAAAAACTTTCACTTTGGTATATTACCAACCTCTTTTTATCATCAGTTTGGCACACCAATCCCCATTCAACCTCTCATTGCGTGGCATATTCACTTTGAATAACTAACCATCTCATCTCATTCCACATATTTATCCACCAATATCAATCGACCTCTCATATTGTGACTTTATACTTTCACTTTGGTACAATATCAATTTCTTTTACCCTCACTTTGTCCCACCAATCCCTAATCGACTTCTTATTGTGTGGCATACTTACTTCGACTAACCAACCATCTCATTCCACATTTTTATCCTCTAATCTCTTCAACCACTCATTTCGAGACTTACATTTCACTTCAGTCAAACAACCCACTCCTCACGTGGGTAATTCTAATTACCTTGTCATTAATATTCACTGGTTGTCTTATACCATTAAAAGGGTAATCCTTTTCTTTAGAGATGTCATAATTGTTGACATAAGTAAATACTTCTTTGTAATTGGCGTCATAGTCACAAAAATCGTAAAATAAATTATATGGAGTATCAGGTTTAAAAAAATTAAATAACTCATGCGGAGGTAAAAGGACAACATGTTTGTTTGCAAAGAAGATGTTGAAGCATGATTCGGTAGCAGCCGCCACAAAGATTACGTAACAACAATCTGGCAGCGATATATAAAAATTATATTATTATATATTTACGTAAATTGTTATTATTAAATCCATACAAACTTATTAGCTCCTTTTTTTATAACAAACAAGTAACAAAATTTTTATCATATTATTTCAGTTCTTCTATCCAATTACACTTCTGAAAATAAATGTTATAACAAATACATATTATTAAAAAATTGTTTAGTAAACTTATTATGAAATTAAATAACTAATTTTAATGCAAAATTATATTATATTCTTTAAATAGTATATGGTACCTCATCAACCATAAACATAAATACTTTTTTCTAAAACCTTATATTTTTTAAAGTACACTAACAAAAAAATTCAATATTCATGTCGGTAATTATGAACTTACTATTAACTATAAGAAAAGTAAATATATTTAATATATATATATATATATATATATATATATATATATATATATATATTCTTAAACTTAGAATGAGGAGAAAATAATTAACCGTGAATTTTTAAAAATTTTATATCTGTGTCTAACCTTGTGTCTTGTGTTTGGGATTTAATAAATAATTTTACAATTATTAGTATTCTTAAAATATAAGGCTAGAAGTTAATTACAATGTGAAAGTTGATAAAAAAAAGTGAAAGAAATTAAGTATACCCAATACACACTGTTACTAATTGAAAAAGTAATGTTTGAAATGAGAATGATTATATCAATGACATTCGGGTCTTTTCCATCTCTATCTGTTATTAACCGAAATAAAAGAATTAATTGCTAATTAACTTACAAATAGATATATGTTCTTAAATAATCATGATAATTGAAAAATAGATAAAAAAAAATAAAATATAATAAGAGATAATGATTATAGAATAACTTAAGAAAAAAAATATATTCTTGTCCTATTTATTAAGGAGAAAAAGATTGTATTCTTTTTTAGAAAAGAAGAATAATATAAGAAAAAAACAAAGACATGTAGGTATCTATATATCTAGGGTTACATATAGTCTTTTGAACGTAAGTAGCATTTTGAATCATTCATTATGCATGTTTTTTATTTTTCAGGCTTTAATTAACTTTTTTTTATTGATTACATTTATTTTTCAAGCATATTTGCATTCATATAATTAATGTCACCTATATATTTCATTAACTTTATTATTTCATATTTTGCCATTAATTTTTTTTATCATATAATTAATTAAATTTGATGTTTTTTATAACTTGAACCAAAATCTGCATCAATTAACTAGCTATTTTTAAACATTAATATATATATATATATATATATATATATTTATAATATTATGATATATTAAATATATTTCACTTTTATTAAAATAAAATCCAATTTTTGTAAATGTTAATTTTTTTAATTTTACCCAAATTTAAATACATTATTAATTTAAGACATGTTGAATTTGAATAATTATTTTTTTAAATGATAAATTTAACAAGTATATTAATGACTAATTTGATAATAAATTATTTTAATAAAAAACCGTTTTCACTTCACTTGTCTCCTTCATTATTCATTTTGATTTTTTTTAACACATGGAATGGTTGTTTTTTTTAAAAAAAAAATAATATTTTTTATTTTTTTATTTTATTAACATTATATTGGTCTTTATTACAACAAATTAATTAAGTAATAGTATTCAACTCATCGATAAAATTTGTGAGGAGGGGTTTAAGAAAAAAATATATTATGATAATTTTTAGATTTTATGCTATTTTCATGACCACCTATAATAAGTAGGGCATGAGGACACTCTTACTATGTTTTTTTAAATCATACCATATATTAACTTAGACTTGTAAATAAATAATAAAAAGTGATAAAGGGAGATAATTTGTGGGTGAAAATGTGGAAAGGAATGATGTGTCAACACATCACTAGCAGTAAAATTAATAAAGGGTAAAGAAAGAGAAGAAGATAAAATTTAATATTTTTTCAACGAATAAGATTGCGCTACGGAATATTTTCTCATATTCTCTCCTTCAATCATTTTTCATAAATAATATATTTAACATTTAAAATATATATATATATATATATATTATTATTTTTATTTTTATATTTTTTCTAATAATGTTATTAAAAAATTTGATTTTTAATTTCTTTTAATTTCTTTTAAAAAGTGATTTGTTATAATAAAAAATTGTCAAATTATAATTAGTGTTTAAATCAAATCTTGAAAAGCAGGTGATCGAACATGTTTATTTTTGTAATAAATTTTAATTAATAATATTAACCAACCACCAAGGTAGTCCAATGATAAAAGTCGACTTAAAAGACCAAAAAGTTACGGGTTCATTTTATCTGAAATCACATTTAGTTTAATACTATTTCTCTTTTAATTTTAAAAAAACAATTGTTAATAATATAAATATTTTTTTTAGAAAAATGACATTTTGAACGTGACACATAAAATTATTCCCTTTTTAAGCCTAGCGTTACCAAAACGTGAATATCCTCAACCAACTTTAGAAGTCATGAGTTCGAGATCATGAGACGACAAATTCTACGCCTGATTAAATAATTAAGTTTGTTTGCGAGATATATATATGCTTAATACTCTTATTGCCACATTTGTTTTAAAATCATAAAATTAAAAGATATTTTACCGCATATGCAAAGTAATTGTAAAAAAAAATTATTTTAAATTTGTTTAAAATATTTTTTTTATTTATTTAAAATTTAAAATTTAATACAAATTAAAATTAAAATATTTATAATTAAATAATTAAAACTGGTATAAAGAATATATAAATAAATCAATCAAAATCGCCACTATCCAAACGAGATAATACAAAACCCAGCAGAACCATTACAATAAAAATATAAAAATTCAAAACTAATGGGCCTGAGCTAGCAATAAATTATTAATTACACATATTTTTTTATCTATTTTGATTTGATTATAAGTGTTGCATATATAAATGTAACCCTTTAACTTTTAATTTATAATATATATATATATATATATATATATATATTATATATATATATATATAATATATATATAATATATATATATATAATATATATATATATATAATATATATATATAGTAAACAATATTAATGAAAAAAAGTTATATATATTTATAAATGTAACCATTTAAATTTTTTATAATATATATATAAATCATTCAAACCTACCTACTATCAATATAAGTATATTAATGACTAATTTGATAATAAATTATTTTAATAAAAAAACCGTTTTCACTTCACTTGTCTTCTTCATTATTCATTTTGATTTTTTTTAACACATGGAATGGTTGTTTTTTTTTAAAAAAAAATAATATTTTTTATTTTTTTATTTTATTAACATTATATTGGTCTTTATTACAACAAATTAATTAAGTAATAGTATTCAACTCATCGATAAAATTTGTGAGGAGGGGTTTAAGAAAAAAATATATTATGATAATTTTTAGATTTTATGCTATTTTCATGACCACCTATATAATAAGTAGGGCATGAGGACACTCTTACTATGTTTTTTTAAATCATACCATATATTAACTTAGACTTGTAAATAAATAATAAAAAGTGATAAAGGGAGATAATTTGTGGGTGAAAATGTGGAAAGGAATGATGTGTCAACACATCACTAGCAGTAAAATTAATAAAGGGTAAAGAAAGAGAAGAAGATAAAATTTAATATTTTTTCAACGAATAAGATTGCGCTACGGAATATTTTCTCATATTCTCTCCTTCAATCATTTTTCATAAATATTATATTTAACATTTCAAAAATATATATATATATATATATATAT
Source organism: Impatiens glandulifera (assembly GCF_907164915.1). Taxonomy (NCBI): domain Eukaryota; kingdom Viridiplantae; phylum Streptophyta; class Magnoliopsida; order Ericales; family Balsaminaceae; genus Impatiens; species Impatiens glandulifera. The sequence goes on from NW_025919140.1 coordinate 78,001, forward strand.
ATATATATAAATTATTATTTTTATTTTTATATTTTTTCTAATAATGTTATTAAAAAATTTGATTTTTAATTTCTTTTAATTTCTTTTAAAAAGTGATTTGTTATAATAAAAAATTGTCAAATTATAATTAGTGTTTAAATCAAATCTTGAAAAGCAAGTGATCGAACATGTTTATTTTTGTAATAAATTTTAATTAATAGTATTAACCAACCACCAAGGTAGTCCAATGATAAAAGTCGACTTAAAAGACCAAAAAGTTACGGGTTCATTTTATCTGAAAACACATTAAGTTTAATACTATTTCTCTTTTAATTTTAAAAAAACAATTGTTAATAATATAAATATTTTTTTTTAGAAAAATGACATTTTGAACGTGACACATAAAATTATTCCCTTTTTAAGCCTAGCGTTACCAAAACGTGAATATCCTCAACCAACTTTTGAAGTCATGAGTTCGAGATCATGAGACGACAAATTCTACGCCTGATTAAATAATTAAGTTTGTTTGCGAGATATATATATGCTTAATACTCTTATTGCCACATTTGTTTTAAAATCTTAAAATTAAAAGATATTTTACCGCATATGCAAAGTAATTGTAAAAAAAATTATTTTAAATTTGTTTAAAATATTTTTTTTATTTATTTAAAATTTAAAATTTAATACAAATTAAAATTAAAATATTTATAATTAAATAATTAAAACTGGTATAAAGAATATATAAATAAATCAATCAAAATCGCCACTATCCAAACGAGATAATACAAAACCCAGCAGAACCATTACAATAAAAATATAAAAATTCAAAACTAATGGGCCTGAGCTAGCAATAAATTATTAATTACACATATTTTTTTTATCTATTTTGATTTATTATAAGTGTTGCATATATAAATGTAACCCTTTAACTTTTAATTTATAATATATATATATATAGTAAACAATATTAATGAAAAAAAGTTATATATATTTATAAATGTAACCATTCAAATTTTTTATAATATATATATAAATCATTCAAACCTACCTACTATCAAAATATATATATATATATATATATATATATATATATATATATAATAATAATTTAACCTCTTTTAATAAGCATACATAACTTTTATTTTTTTATTTATATATTTATTAATTAATATATTTTTTTTCATTCTTGTAATTAATTAAATCATTTAAATTATTTTATTTCAAAATTTTTTAATATTTTTTATATTAATTTCTTTCTTTTTTTTATCTTTTTTTTTTTATTTATATTGTCTTCAATATTCACCTGTTGTCTAATACTGGTAAAAACATAATCCTTTTTTTAAAAATGTGATAATTCTTAAAGTAAGTAAATACTTATTTGTTCTTGGTTGCATAGCCACCAAAATTGTCAAATAAATTATATGTAGTATTATGTTTCAAAAACTTTAATAACTCATGCGGAGATAAAAGTACAACATGTTTGTTTGCAAAGAGGATGGTGTAGTATGATTTGATAGCAGTCGCAACGATAATCCAACGACAATCTGGAAACGATCTAAAAAAATATATTATTATATTTTTAAGTAAATTGTTATTATTAAATTAATAAAAACTTACTTGCTCCTTTTTTTTATCATGAACAAAAGTAACAAAATTTTTATCATATTCTCTCAGTCTCCATCTAATTACATTTCTAAAAATAAATGTTTTAAACAAATACATATTATTAAAAAAAATGTTTAGTAAACTTATTATGAATGAAATTAAATAAATAATTTTAATGAAAAATTATATTATATTCTTTAAATAGTATATCATACCTCATATACCATAAACATAATATTCTTTCTTCTAAAACCTTCTATATGAAAAAAAAAATGTGAACACTTTTAGTACAATAATATTATATAATAAAAAATAAAAACAGTTACTATAATAATAATAATAATCTACATACACTATTATTCTCATTCTTTCTATTTTTTTAATAGGACACTAACTAAAATCAATATTCATGTTTGTAATTGTGAACTTCCTATTAACTTCAAGAAAAGTAAATATCTTTAATATATATATATATTCTTAACTTATAATGTGAATAAAATAATTAACTGTTACTTTTTATAAGTCATATGACAAATTTATTTTTGATCATTAGGATTCTTAAAAGAATAATGATTTAGGGGCCGAGGGTGGGGCTCCGATCGTAGAGCGAATCTACGTGGCATTGCCACGCTGGATTTTTTGAATTAAAAAAAAAAATTAAAAATTAAATAGCTTTAATCCGTGACTTTTCGCCTGCCCTTCTCTCTCATTACTCTCTCTTCTGCTCCCTCCTGTGTAAACCCTAGTCGAGCCGTCAGTCTAACCATTGATTCTCTCTCATTACTATCTCTTCTCGCTCCCTCCTGTGTAAACCCTAGTCGAGCCGTGAAGTATTTTCTGTCTCGCCGTGGAAGCGCTCAACCATTTCCATCAATCTCTTCTTGCCGCCACTTGTTATCCGTCTCGCTGTGGAAGCCCCTCGCCTCCTCTTATATTCTCGCCGTACGTATTCTCCAATATCCAATCGCTTCTTGCTATCTATTCTCTAAGATCAATGGATTCTGCTACCGATATCAACATTCCATCTACCGTCCCCCTAATTCCGACATTGTAACGACTCCGAATGCACGAAAGAGGAAGACCATCCCGAAGACACGAAAGAGGAAGACCAACGATGTTGACAACCAAGATTTTAGAAGGTAAGTTATCTTTTGCGTGTTATATTTTGTAATAACTAGTTATATTGAGCGTAAAATATAGTTATATGAAGCGTACTAAGTAGTTATATGAAGCGTAATTAGTAGTTATATGAAGCGTAATAAGTGGTTGTATGGAGTATAATATGTAGTTATATGGAGCTAGCATAATAGGTAGATATATGGATCATAATAAATAGTTATATGGAGCGTTCACCTTTGTCATTTTTTCAGTTCGAAATTGTCAAAAAAAAGAAGATTGCCGAAAACAACGATTCCAAACATCCGCACTTCTCCTCAGGGCCTATGTAAACTCGTGAATGGACTGTCGGACCTCCAGAAGCAAGCTGTCAAGGACATCGGCTTCGGCTCTCTCCTTTCCTTACGTGTCTCCAAATTGCCATCCTCAATTGCAATGTATTTGTTTGAACACTTCGATAAACTAACGTGTTCCCTGAGTCTGAGCAACCATCAAAATATGGTTATTGACGAGTAAAGCTAAAAAAAACTTAATATAATGTTGAATTATGCTCTATAGTTTATTGTTTGTGATATCATAGTCAAATAATTTATTTGAGATCTATATAATGAGGCAATCAGCTCAATATAACGAAGCAACAAGTACAATATAACGAGTCAATGATCTCAATATAACGAAGCAATAAGTACAATATAACGAAGCAACAAGTACAATATAACGAGTCAATGATCTCAATATAACGAAGCAACAAGTACAATATAACGAGTCAATGATCTCAATATAACGAAGCAACAAGTACATTATAACGAGTCAATGATCTCAATATAACGAAGCAACAAGTACAATATAACTACAATAATGTGGTAAAAGAGAATTGAATGAAGACTATTGTTTGTGGTATAGTAGCTGGGTCATTGAATTGTTGCGCATATGTTGGTTCATCCCGCATTTTTTTCTATAACAAAATTTAACAAGGCAATTAGTTAAATATATTACATCAATATAACTAGGCAATGAGCTCTATATAACGAGTAAATGAGCTCAATATAACAAAGTAACTAACACAATATAACGACTCAATGAGGTAAAACTAACCTTTGTTGAATGTTTGGACCTGTTAATTACTTTTTCTACGGCAGATAATTTTTGTTTCGTTGGTGGCCTACCTCGATCCCTCACTCTAACCTTAGTGTATTTAGATCAATATATATGTGTATTGAGCTCAATATAACCGTGTATTTAGCTCAATATATCCGTGTATTGAGCTCAATATATTCGTGTATTGAGATCAATATAATGATGTATTGAGCTCAATATAACAATGTCAATATAAAGTTGTATTGATCTGAAGATAAAGGGAGAATAACGATTAAAGATAACGATGAAAAAACACAATATCAAAACATAGTAGTCATATGGATTACCCGAACAATGTCAATATAAAGTTGTATTAATCTGAAGATAAAGTGAGGATAACGATTAAAGATAACGATGAAAAAACACAGTATCAAAATATAGTAGTCATATGGAGTTACCCGACCACTGTCGATATGGTTCTCCGGAGCAGCCACCGTCGAAATGTATTTATATCGAGTTATATCCCGGCCGCCGTCGATAAGGTTCTCCGGAAGAACTGAATCTATTCTAGGGTTTACAAGAAAGGTTGTCTTGGAGAGGATAGAGAAAAGAGAGAAAGTAGTTCCGTGCGGTTATATTTCTTTCTCAGATCATAAAGCGAATCTATGTGGCTTTTTTTTTACACGCTGGCAAAGCACACATGGCAGCCACGTAGGATTCGCTGTATGGTCGGAGGCCCAGCATCGGCCTCCCTATCACGGCCCTTCTTAAAATATTATATTAGAAATGAATTAGATGGTAAAAGTTGGTGAAGAAAGGTGAAAGAAATTAAACATACCCATTACGGTTCACTAGTAGTTGGATAGTAGTTGGAAAGGTAATGTTAAAAATGAGAATAATTAGATAGATGATCTTGGAGGTCTTTTCCGTCTCTATCTGTTACTAACCAAAATAAAATAGATTAATTGTTAATTAACTCACAAATGAATGTTCTTCAATAATAAAGTTCAATAATAAAGATGATTGAGTAGTAGTCAAGAAATAAAATATAATAAGAGATGATGATGATCTAGTAACAAAAGAAAAAATATACATACACATTCTTGTTCAGTTTACCGAGAAAGAAATATGGTATTCATTTTTGAGAAGAAAATAAAAAATATAATTAGGGTTAGTTCAATGCTATCAGTACATGTAGTGCATGTATCCATTAAGAAAACGTCACATGTACAAAGAGAAAAAACCAACAAATGAGAGAGGTAATGCTTCACTTTTGTGTATAGGTGTCACTTCATGAGATGAATACAAGTAATGCATATAGTATCGAATTAACCTATAATTAGGGTTATAGAAAGTCTTTGGCATTTTGAATCATTCATTATGCATGTTTGCTTTAAATAACTATTTTTTATTGATTACATTTTTTTTCAAACTCATTTGCATTCATATAATTAATGTCACCTATATATTTAATTAACTTTATTATTTCATATACTGTCAATAATTATTATTTTGTCCTATAAATAATTAAATTGGATGTTTTTATAATTTGAACCAAACTTTGATCATTTTGCAGTTAACTAGCTATTTTTAAATATTAAACTATATAATTTTATTTAATTATAATACTATAATATATTAACTATAATTCACTTTATTAGAACAAAATTAAATTTTATTAAATGTAATTTTATTTTATTTTATACAAATTTTAATACATTCACTCACTTGTAGAAAATTGACTATTAAAGATGGCAAAAACTGTCATTAAAAATGTTAATGCTGACGTTAATAATTATTATTAACGTCGACGAACAAAGTCGTAAAGTCGTCGTACGACGACACTAAAATCTGACGTTAAATTTTTTTTGATTATTAACCACGACGTTAGGGGGAGGAAGTCATGGTTAATAATAATTTTATTAATCACGGTTTTAGGAGAACGGTTTGGTTAATAATACTATATTATTAACTACGATATTCTCCCAAAGTCGTGGTTAATAATACTGTATTATTAACCATGACGTTCTCCCAAATCCGTGGTTAATAATAAAGTATTATTAACCACGTCGTTCTCCCAAAGCTGTGGTTAATAATATTGTATTATTAACCACGACAATGAGTAACGCCGTGGTTAATAATACTGTATTATTAACTACGGCTTTGGAAGAACGTCCTGGTTAATAATTTAAAAAATTTAAAAGCCGCGGTTACTTTTTGATTTTCACAAAACCTGTTTCAAATATTTTTACGAAAAAAAGACAATACAAAAAAAAACAACTCATAAATCAAATTAAATCCAAATTTGACAAAATTTTAAAATAGTATTACAAAAATCTGAAATCAAATCGTAATGTGAATCATTGATTAGGGGGAGGGAGGGGATTCCTAGACATGAACACCTCAAAAGCCTCGTGTTGTGCGCGCACTTGTGCCTCAATATCGTTAATCCTTTGCTCTTGTGCCTCCTTTTGTTCTCTTCCTATTATGCGCACACCTGCGCATGTATATCGTTAATCCTTTGATCATGTGCCTCCTTTTGTGATTCATGTTTTGCGCGTATCATATTCAACTCTTTTTGTAGAATCCTTTTCTCCTCCATCAGCGTTTGTTGTGACACACGCGAGTTAATGCTTAAAGAAAAACTTTCCCTTTGACCAAGTCTGAAGTGAGTGGATGGTATTCTCGATCCCATCCCTGTCACCCTCTCGTGTCCCTATCGTCCTAAAGTATACTCAAACACCTCAAGCGGCGACATATTAAGATTTGTTTCTAGTCGCTCGCGCATCACAATCTACAATCATTTACAACATTAATGTTAGTAATTTTAAACATAGACATTCAAACTAAAACGATAGAAATGATAACAACTTACGACGGCCTGTTCAACGAGCGGAGAAGGCGTGAGAGTCGAATCATCGATAGTCGCTCTCCTAGTGGGTGTTTGTAGAAAGAACTCTACTTGACTAGGGGGTGTCCCATCTCCCTCTCCTTTATAAATAACATACATATATCATATGTTAGATATTATATAAATTGAATACTTTTATTAAAAATTACCATATCTCTATTTTTCTGTGAAAATGGTTTACTACCGGTGTGGTGGGGTACATCAATTTTTTTATGTTGTCAGCGCTGGTCTTACATTTTTTCTGCAATTACAAGATAGTAGTTGTTAGTTAATAGTCGAAAAACATATAAAATGAAATATAAATGACTATGTACTATACCTTAAATTCAGACGCAAAGTAGTGATTGTCAAGAAAATAATTCCAATCTTCGTGATAAATTCCCGAGGAGGTTTTGTTTTGATTCTTTCCTCGTCGTTATTATACGGGTTGATGTAAGTCTTCTTGTTTGCATATCTCCACCCACCACATGCCTTCTTTTCTTGTGGCATCGTCTTATCTCTATAGGCTTCAATGGGAATGTCTGTTGAACTATCAAAAGAATCCTGAAAAATAACATAATATTTTAGGATATAAAAGTTTCAAATGATAAGATAACACATTAAAAAATATAAAACTCACGGAGATAAACTGCAATATATGGTTCAATTGAGATTGGGAGAGATCAGACCAGTTTTTTAGACGATGTGGCACCAACTCGCTTTTCCAGAAAACACTACCAATATGGAGAGACCAATAACGGGCGTTATCACATATAGGCTGTTAGATAAAATTAGACCGGTTCACAGAACTTAACACATAAACCTTTCATGCAGAAACAAAGAACCGGACCAATCAAAGTATCCAACCGGTTTGAGAAAACCGGCCGGTCAGATCACTCAACCTGCTAAGAAGCTCCACCGATGAAGTTATTAAACCGACCAGGAACATTCGGAACATGACCGTACAAAGAAAGGATCGGCCAAAACCAAAATCCGAAAACATCAGACAGCCGATCAGCTAAAAGGCAAAGGAATAACCGGAAGCTGTCCGGTTAAAACCAATCACACCGGAAGCCATCCGGTGAAAAGTCAAATGACCGACCAGCAAAAGAAGATACTTCGGGTATCTGTTGAGAATGATACCAGAGGAACAGACTGAACATTTCCATATTCATACAAGTCTGAGGAAATTCTGCAGGCTGCAGAAGACAGTCCTACAAGATCTTTCCACTTCAGGATAAATCAGAAAGGCAATCTTCCAAGTACAGACAACTGTCTAACCAACAGTTACCGCATTGAGTAAAAGACAAACCTAGCAGGTTTGTCTTACACACCGGAAGAACAGACTGCCAAGTCTGTAAAGTTGACCGCCAGGTCTGAACAATTGACCGACAGGTCTGTATCAATGAACCTTTGCTCAGCCAATCAAATTCAAGGAAGTGAAATATGACCGTTGGCATATTTCACCTATAAAAGGAGCAGCTGAAGAAGAGTAAAAGGGGGACAACAAAAAATGAGACACATGGGACACAGTGAACAATTAATTTACAAGTGATAAAAGTGTGTTCTCTCTCTAGAAAAGCTTAAGTGCTAAGTTAAAGTGTGTATTTACAATTTCGGTGTAAATTGTACGGGTGTTATCGAGCAGGAAATAAGTCTCGATCGAATTGTATTTGTATTCCTTAGTGAATATCCTTCTCGCGGTTTCGAGAGGAAGGGGTGACGTAGGAGTTTTATCTCCGAACATCCATAAAACCTGTCTTGTTATTCACTTTCCGCCTGATTTACTTTATAACCGAGCTGTACTAACCGACCTACACCATTTTGACCGACTCTACACTATTTAAACCGAATCATCAAGTTACAAAAACCGACCCAGCAACTTCCAAACCTATCCTACTCAAAACCGGTTCTGCCTATCCTAAGAGTGTGCCGCTTCAACCTGAAACAAACCTCTTCTGCGCTTGAACCTGGTTCAAGGGTTTGTGACAGTTTGTGTAGTATTGAAACCCCGGTGTTAATCTTTAACCGGATTAATCACCACCCTTTGAGTGAGACGCGTTAACCGGCCCAACCCCGGTCCTCCAGCCGCGACCTAGATCCTAACATAGGCCTTCCATCCAAGTCCCTAAACTCCAACCTCATCTTCTCTCTAGGTCCCATTCTTGCAAGAACCGTGTTTTTGTTCTTCCCTCGTCCCCTTCTCGATGAAGTCGCTACTACAAAATAATATTAAACCGATATTTGTTAAAATTTATATAATGATTTAGATATAACGAATATTATTAACTACCTGAAGTCTCGGGAATGGGAGAATCTTCCACCGGGGTACGAGACTCCTTAGGAATGGTGTAATATGGATTATCAAGTCTCACAATATCATGAAGCTCTGATCCCATAAATTGCATAGGATCATCGGACTCTACATCATATGTACGAGCTCCATCATCTGTAGAAGATCCATTATATGTACGAGCTTAGAGGTTCTCCAAATGTCTCGATAGTCTTCGCATTCGTAGCGCATTCAACTCTCTCGATATTCTCGATAGTTTAAGATCCCGTTTAGGTGGCATGATATCTGAAAAAAATAAAGTTAATTTTTGAAATAAGTAATCATATTTTGATACACACAAATAAAACCTGTCTTGATATTCAAATAACGGGATTTATCTTTGTGACAATTTTCCATCCATCTCGAGATGCCATATCCGTAGCATAAAAAACCTGGTGTGCTTGATTTGCCATTACAAACGGATCATGACTTTGAGTTCTCAATGTCCTATTCACATTAACACTTACAAACCCATATTTATCTATTTTTATACCACGGTCTTTGGATTGTATATCAAACCATCTACACTTTAAAAGAAACACTTATTCACCACCAAAATATTGAACTTCTATGATATCAGTGAGTACTCTGTAATAATTTATCGTTTTGGCCCCATTGTTGCCAACTACAAAGACACGACTATTTTGCATGGTTAACCCTTCTTCATGCTTCTCGGTGTTGAACTTATACCCGTTTTTTTACATGATTTATATTTCTTAGCATAAATTGTTGGGCCTCTCCTAAGAATCTTCAGACTCAAAGTTCGATCCGATTCATCATTCAATTGATCCACTTTCATCTTGAAAAAACTGATGTAAAGTTTATCGCGTTCAAGACTAGAAAGATTGAGTCGCCCTGTATCGGTCAAGATTTGCGTGAATTCGCTGAATATAATGAAATTTAATTGTAATTAGTTATTTAAAAAAATCACCCTTAGTCATTAATTAGCTTATGAACTCTTGAAATATTTTTCAATTTCGATACAATTTCTCAAAATGTAAACGTGAGCACGCTCTCGATCACCCAGTTCGTATATATGAAGTGTCACAATCGGTAAATCTTCCAACGCCAAGAATATAGAAAGTGTTGAAGTTGATTATATCGATGTCTTTATTGACTCTTGATCTTCTAAATATCGAGCACATAAACTCATACTCTTCTGCAAAAGGTAAGTCTCACTGATTGACCCTTCAGGAAAGTTTTTATTCTGAATGTAATTTTTTAAGGTACCCATATATTGTTCAATTGGATACATCCATCTATACTGTACATCCCCCTAACAAAGCCTCAAATGCCAAGTGCACAAGCAAATGTACCATTATATTAAACAATGAAGGTGGAAATATATTGAAAAATATCACTCAGCTAGACAATACTTTGATTCTACCTCTCTCTTGATGTACAAACATAGTAAAGCAAGAAAGCAATTAGTGAAATTGTAAGTTCAGTAGTTCGTTCTTGTATCAACTTTTATGTTCGCGTGTCTCTCTTCGTCCGTTGTCCTTGAGGATTCTTAAATAGAGAGCAGGTCCAACGGTCAAATCTTATATAATGACATGTGACGAACACCCATTAGAAACCGTCCATAGTACACAGGTACAGCAGACTCTAAGCACCATGACCGTGGCCGTACCAATCTGGTAGTGCGCCGAATATTCTTCTAGGATTGTCCTTCAAGAATCAAGTAGTGGGAAGAATATTTGCATACGTGGAATTAATTCATTGGATGCAACTGGCTATCGTACTGATCTTCACGGAATAGTGGAGCAGGAGTAGAGTACATCTAGTTGATCGTGGGTAGACGGATGCTAGCTTCAAGCAACTACTGAAGCATGACATTAGTCGTGCTCCAATTAGACTGATAAGTCTAATGAAGTTAGTCGCCCCCGTCTAATAGTAAGATCCATTAGACCACCAAGTCTAATGGAGTTAGACGACACGTCTAACTACGAGTCCCTTCAGACTAATCTGAAGGAGTTAGACTGCACGTCTAACTTTCAGCTGTTAGACAACACGTCGAACTTTTAGCTGTTAGACTGCACGTCTAACTACGCCCGTTAGACTCCATGTTTAACTACGTATCCATTAGACTGCACGTCTAACTACGTATCCGTTAGACTGCACGTCTAACTACGTATACGTTAGACTGCACGTTTAACTACGTATCCGTTAGACTGCACGTCTAACTACGTATCCGTTAGACTGCACGTCTAACTACGTATCCGTTAGACTGCACGTCTAACTACGTATCCGTTAGACTGCACGTCTAACTACGTATCCGTTAGACTGCACGTCTAACTACGTATCCGTTAGACTGCACGTCTAACTACGCATCCGTTAGACTGCACGTATAACTACATATCTGTTAGATTGCACGTCCAACTATGTATTTGTTAGACTATCCGTCTAACTACGTCTGTTAAACTACACATTTAACTACGCATCTGTTAGACTACACGTCTAACTACGTATTTGTTAGACTTCCCGTCTAACTACGTATCTGTTAGACTGCACGTCTAACTACGCATCTGTTACACTACACGTCTAAATACGTATCTATTAGACTGCACGTCTAAATTCGTATCTATTAGACTGCACGTTTAACTACGTATCTGTTAGACTACACATCTAACTACGAATCTGTTAGACTATACGTCTAACTACGCATCTGTTAGACTGCACGTCTAACTACGCATCTATTAGACTACACGTCTAACTATGTATCTTTTATACTACACATCTAACTATGTATCTGTTAGACTGTATGTATAACTACGTATCTGTTAGACTGCACGTCTAACTTAATGCGTCTAATAGCTAATAAGTCTAATGAGCTTCATTTAGATTTAGTCTAATTTAGAATATTTTTGATACACCTACACAAAAACAATAAGACGACTTAGTTTTTATCTTATTCAAGTTTTACACAAACTCATCATCAAAATTCCGTTAGTCAAAATGATTTGACCCTTAGTCAAAATAATTTGACCCAACACAAGACTTTAGCAAAAAAATTTGCTTTGGGAAACATCCCGGAGATTCTTGAGAGTTACTTTTTGACCTTCACAATACCTTTTTTTAGAAAATTGGGTTTTGTTCCAAAATAGTTTTGGATTAAATTTTAGGTTTGAGTCTGATCTTGTCAATCTGGGCTAAGTAGGGTTTTAAAGGTTCAATCTTGAGTGAGGGTTCAGACTTAGGCCTAGGGCTAGGGTTAGGCATAACGGTCTTAGGCTGAATGGGGGTTTGATTCTAGGCTAGGGCTAGTGCTTGACTTTGTTGGTCCTTGATTAAGATGAGGCTAGGCTTAATTGTTTGTTCTAGGTTAGGTGTCAATGTCAATCCTAGGTCAAGTGGCAAGGTAAATTGTAGGTTAATTTGGTCTAGGTTATTTTTTCGGTCCTAAGCCAATTCCCCCGGTCCTAGGCTCACGGTTCTGGACAGTTTCCCTCGGTCCTGGGTCAATTTCCTCGGTCCTAAGGCAAAATTCCAGGACTGGGTGTTCTTGTTTTGGTCCAAAACTTCAGAAGGCCATAAATTTTGATTGGAATGTCCAATCACTATCTATAAGTTGCAGTAGGTTCATTTGATAATGAAGAAGAAAAGCCCTAATATAAAATACGATTTTGAAGATAATAGAAGGATCAATTTCAAAACACCATTTCTAAGTCAAATTTTGTGATCTTTTTAAATTAGGCCAATTTAAGGCCTAATTTTTGTTACATTAGCTTTGAAATGATGAATATAGTTAATCCATACCAAAACAAGAACATCATTAAAATGATTTTTTAAGACTGAATCAAAATCTAACTTTTTTTAAAAACCAAATTTGATTAAACATGTTCAAATGGATGAAAAAGTAACTTGGATTCATCCCTACATGTTAAGAATCATGTATAGCTACTAATTGAATCAACAAATACAACTTAGAAGCAAGAACAAGAAATTTCAAAAATCCAATTTTTAAAACTTTTTCAAAATTTAAATTTGATCAAACATGATTACAGTTACATAGAAATCATCCCAACATATTTATAAACTTGTAATACAACTAATTGAACAAACAAAATCAGATTAAAAGCAAGAACACAGAATTTTTAAATTCCAAAATTTCAAGTTTTTTTCTCAAATTTTAGTTTGATCAAACATGATCAAAACTTGATTACAGATGTTTGGAAATTATTCAAACATGTATAGAAACTTCTTGAACAAAAAAAATCGAGTTTAACTCAAGAACACAAGATTTCAAAAAATCCATTTTTCAAGCTAATTTTCTGAAAATTTTGATCATGGAGATTTATTCTATCTTCTTTCAACATAAATCATATATATGATATATAGAACTATTCTTAACAAAGAAATTCCATAATCAACTCTCATAAAAAAATCAAATCGATCAAACAAGAAAATTTGAAAACATTCAAAATTTTCAATTACAAATCGAAAATCAAGGCTTCTGGAATCATACCATCAACTGGAAAACATTCCTGGGCAGTGTTGGAAGTGATCCAGACGCCTGGATTGAAGTTTGGCTCACCAGAGAAAGTTTTGTAGAAAACTGTTCTTGGCCAGAAATTGCAGGTCTTCGATTGGGGTGATTAGAAGTGTAATTTGGAGTTATTGTTTGATGGATTGGTAGTAGAGGGGTATGAGAATATTTATAGTGCTCGAATGTCGACTGTAGAAAGCCAATTCGACTTGATTTTGATTGCTGATGTTCTTATCCCCAAATCGTGATAGTCTTATCCCGGGGAAGATAAGGTTTAATATATGCACTGACGAGGGAATCACGTGGGCAAAAAATCAACGGATTTGATCGTCTGTGTACAAAGCTAGAGCTTTTGGAACAAACGTACCGGCGAAGTCACGATTCCAACGACCCCTGTGTTCCAACGAATAAGACGGCTAAAACGACGTCGTTTCGCCTTACATCATCTACGTTCCGTCCGCGGTCAGCGGTATTGACTAACGGGGTTAGTCCATCCCGTTAGTTGATCCGGTATGGGCGCGCACACGTGGTTTCTCTATAGTTGGGTTTCTGGCACACTCTATGCTGTCGGATGAGATCTGGGCGCTCATCTGATGGTACAGGATCCTGTTGCAAAGTTTAAACATAAAATCAGCCACACAGGATTATCCAATTTTAAATTTTATTTAAAATGTTATCTAAAATCAAATTTAAATCCTTTTATATCCATTTTTTCACCAAAAATTTCACAAAACATATTTCTAGATTCATAATAACAATTATGATCATGTTTTATTTTTTGGGATTTTTTGGGAAATTTGAAATATTTTAATTAATTGGTTTAAGTCATTAATTAAACATAAATCATGAATAAATCGTAATTAAATATTTTTAATCCCTTCCATGGTCTAATTTGGATAAAATATATACAAATATTTTATCCTAAAATTATTTTGGAATTTTGGAAAGTTTCCTTAATTAAGGATTAATTATCACAATAATTAATCCTTAATTAGGTTTTAATTCTTTCTTTCAAGTTATTTTGAATATAAAAATCCAAAATATTATTTTAATATTATTAAACATAATAATATTATTTTGAAAATAAGGTAAGTCAAATTTTCATGCTTAATGTAACCCGTTTGAGACCTACCATTATGAGGATCAAATAAATATCCTACATCTGCATACCCAATAATTCAGTTTCACATACATATGAATAATATAATCACATGTCCATAGTTCCTTGAAGGTACCGAAAAATATGTTTAATTTCATTCTAATATCTCTTTGTTGGTGAAGAACTATATCTCGCTAGTAAATTTACTGCAAATGATATATCGGGTCTAGTATGACTAGTTAGATACATTAACGCTCCAATGGAACTGGGATACACTACTTCTGGACCAATTAATTCTTCATCACTCATACGTGGTCGAAATGGATCTTTATTTATATCAAGCGTTCTCACGATCATTGGAATACTCAAGGGATGTGCTTTATCCATAAAAAATCTTTTTCTTTTTAGTACTTTTGATGTATAAGCAGATCAATGGACACAAATTTCATTCTCTTTATGATCAAGTTGAAAATCAATACATAACTTTGTTTTCTCGAGATCTTTCATCTCAAATTCTTTCTTGAGGTAATCAATTGTTTCAAATAGTACATTTGCTGCTCCAATAATATTCAAATCGTCCACATAAATTATAATTATTACAAATTGTGATCCAGATCTCTTGATAAACACACATTAATATATTGGATCATTTTGAAATTCATTTTTAACAAATATTTACTAAGACTTTTATACCACATACGTTCAAATTGTTTCAATCCATATAGAGATCAACATAATTTAACCAAGTAAAAGTCTCGACGATCTGAACTACATGCTTCAGGCATTTTAAATCCTTCAGGGAGTTTCATGTAAATGTTGTTATCAAGGGAGCCATATAAATATGCTGTAATAACATCCATTAATATCATCTGCAACTTCTCGTGTATTGATAAACTTATCAAATATCTAAATATTGTAGCTTCCACCATAGGAGAATATGTCTCCTCATAATCAATATCAGGTCTTTGCGAGAATCCATGGGCTACAAGTCGTGCCTTATATATAACAATTTCATTTTTTATGTTTCTTTTTCTTATAAATATTCATTTATAATTGATCGGTTTAATACCTTCGAGGGTACAAAACGACATGTCCAAAAACTTTATGTTTTGCGAGCAATTTTAATTCAGCTTCAATCACATCTTTCCATTTTGGCCAATCATTTCTCCGTCTGCATTCTTCTACAGACTTTGGTTCAAGATCCTCATCTTCATTAACAATATCGCATACTATAGCATATGAAAAATTTTCATTGATGTCAATTTCATCTCGATTCCATCTTTTTCTAGTCAAAACATAGTTTATAGATATTTCTTCATTTTTAGGTACCTGTGATTCCTCCAGAATCATTTTTCGATGACTGGATACTCTCTTAGAGTAATTGTTTCCTCAATTTGAGCTTATTTTATTTTTCGATGATTTTTATCTTTCGAACCGACTGGTCTATCACACTTCACTTGCATTTTAGGCTATTTAGCAGTAATGTGTTGTCCTTCAGGGACATCAATCCTAATTGGAGCATTTAAAGCTGGAATATAGGACTTTGTAACTTTCTTAGGGTCAGTAAAAATATCTATCAATTGATTTGCTAAATTTTGCAAGTGAAAAATTTTCTGAACTTCAAGTTCAGATTTCTTTGTATGAGGATTATAATGAGCTAATGATAACTCACGTTAGATTATTTCCTTTTCCAACTACTTATTTTCCCCTTTTAATGGTGGAAATATCATTTCATCGAAATGATAATCGACAAATCTTCTCGTGAATAAATCACATATCAATGGCTCAAGATATTTAATTATAGACGGTGATTCATATCCAACATACATTCTCAATCTCCTTTGAGGTCCCATCTTTATGCGTTGTGGTGAAGTAATTGGCACATATACTACACATCTAAAAATTGTTAGATGGGAAATATTTGGTTACTGACAATAAACCATTTCTAAAGGGGAGACCTCATTATAATTTGTGGGTCTGATACGAATTAATGTTTTCGCATGTATAAAATCATGTCCCCGAGCCTGTATTATAAGCAATGGTCTTACAATTAATTGAAAACATTTTATCAATGCATCTGCAAGGCCATTTTATGTGTGAATATGCGCTACTAGATGTTCAATATTTATCCCAATTGACATACAATAATTATTAAAAGTTTGGGAAGTGAATCCTCCATCATTATCAAGAAGAATAGATTAAATTAAATAGTCTGGGAAGTGAGCTTGTAATTTGATAATTTGAGCAAGCAGTCTTGCAAATACTTGATTACGAGTTTATAATAACACACATGTGACCAACTTGTTGATGCGTCAATTAATACCATAAAATATCTGAATGGTTCACATGGTGGGTGGATAGGCCCACATATATCACCTTGTATTCTTCCATCAAATTTTAAGGGTTCAACCCTGATTTTAGATGGTGATGGCCTTTTTATTAACTTCCCTTGTGAACAAGTAGCACAAGAAAATTTATTGGGTAGAAAAATCTTTTGGTTTTTCAGTGAATGCCCACATGAATGATTAATTATTCTTCGCATCATAATAGCTCTAGAATGTCCTAATCTATCATTCCATGTAATAAAATTATTTTGATTGACAAACTTTTAGTTTATAACCACATGTACTTCGCCAAAACTTATATTTATGAGATATAATCAAGAAGAAACTGCGGGTAATTTTTCTAAGAATCATTTTTTACCCGAGATGATACTCGTGATAATTAAATATTCTTTATTACTTTCATTTGAAGTCTCAATTTAATATTCATTTCTACGGATATCTTTAAAATTCAACATGTTTCTATGAGACTTGGACGAATATAAAGTATTATCAACAGAAATATTTGTTCCTTTAGGTAATATAATATTTGCTCTTCCGGAGCCTTCAATAATTTTTGAACTACCCGATATCGTATTCACGCATGTATCAATCATCACCAAAGAAGTATAAAATCTCTTGTTTTTTAAAATAGTCTACAATACAACTGCATTTTTTATTCATCAAGTATTCGCTTCTAGGAATCTTTATTTTCTTCATTAAATAAAATAAATATTAATAATAAACGAATACATGAACCAACAATAATTCAAACGCAACATCAAACTAAATATAGTCTCAATAAAATATATGTTTATTTATTATTATGAATATTATATATATATATATATTAAAATTTTTTTATTAAACATTATAAAAGAAACACAAATATTCAATGATCACATTCTAATTTTCATGCTCGACAAAAAAGTCAGCTACATCAAACATGGAGAAATCATCGAGACCAAAAGTTATTGTATCACCACCGAAAGCTGAAACCAAGTTGGTCTCTATTATCGTTTTTTTCATCATTGAAAAAAAAGTTAGTTTTGATGGACCCTTTTCCTTTTAGCGATGCTTGATAAAGATTGATAAAATGTTTTGGCGTACGACAAGTACGCGACCAATCACCATTCATACCACAACGATCGCATTTATTTTCCACAGACTTATTGATTTGATCCATTTTATTTTAATATATATATTTATTGTTCTTCTCTTTTATCATCTGACCACCACCACGTTCACGACCATTTTTAAGAGAATGACCTGAAAAATGACCGCAGTCACAACCACGATGTTGTCCTCTATAATTATATGATGTCACATTCACTTTAGGAAATGGAGTTGATCTAGTTGGAAGGCCTCATGATTTTTCATCAAAAGCTCATTATTCCGTTCGGCCAATAATATACATGATATCAATTCAAAATACTTCTCAAATCCTTTTGCATGATACTATTGATGAAAGAGCTTATTCGACGTATGGAAAGTGGAGAATGTTTTCTCTAACATATCTCCATCAGAAATAACTTCTCCACATAGTTTGAGTTTATAAGTATTTCGAAATAATTTCACTCACCAATTTAAAATCTTGAAGGCGTAAATGATGCCATTCAAATTGAGATTTTGGAAGAATGATCGTTTTCTAATGATCATACCTTTCCTTTTGATTGTTCCATAGGACCTATGTATCTTTTACGGTGAGATACTCAATTTTTAAACCTTCGTGAAGATGTTGACGAAGGAAATCATTGCTTTTGTCTTATCTTGGTTGGACATGGTGTTTTCATCTTTGATAGTATTTCTAAGACCATTGGCAGAAAGATGAATTTAAGCATAGAAATCCATGAAAGATAATCCTTTCCAGTTTTGTCAAGAGGCGTAAACCCCAATTTCTTGAGGTTTGACATGAAATTTGAGATAAAATTAATTTGTTTGAAATGTTTTCGAAGATACCTTTTGTCAACCTTGACCGATTTGGTTCTCGCAAATGAGGTGCAAAATTTGGCTACCACGGACGAGGAGGGAGCCTAGACCTTTGCTTCAGAAATGAGAGACTCATGCTTATAACGTGTTATAAACGAATAATACAAAGAACAAGAGAGTCAAGGGAGAGAGATTCTTGAGACACATTACTACATATCATACATGTCTTATTTATAGGACTAAAACAAAGAGTAATAAATGTAAGATACGAAATAAAAGGTCTTTATTCATGATGAAATATGAAAGACCAAAGGTCATACATAATGACATCCATTTATTATTATATTTATAATACATTTCAGTTTAATAAAACATAACATTTCACTTTAAAAAAACATAACATTTCAGTTTAATACAACATAACTTTCAATCTAAAAAACAAGACATTTCAGTTTAAAAAACATAACATTTCAATTTAATACAACATTTTTAGTTTAATAAAATGGCATTTCAGTTTAATACAGAATAACATTTCAGTTTAAAAAACATAACATCTCAGTTTAAAAATCATGACATTTCATTTAAAAAAACATAATATTTTAGTTTAAAAAACATAACTCTAAGAATGATAATATGAAAATGCAATTTAACACATAATGATATTGCAGTTCAATAAACTTGACACCACTAGTTTGAGTAAATGAACACGCTATTTGTTTGTGAACATGATATTTTAGTTTAAGAAACATGACATGCACGTTTCAAGTTTAAGCATTTTAACAACTTACATAAATATTTTCAAAACGTTTCTAGAAAGATCTAACATTTCTAACACACAAATTAACAATTTCTAAATAAAAAGTCTATGTTTGTAAAGTGTTTGAACAACAAATGACAAAATTTCGACAAACCTGTTAACTATAAGTCTACAACGATTCTGTTTTATTGATTCTTTAGAAATGGTTAATTCGAAAGAGTTTGCTTTGAGGATATTCGATGCTTTAGAGAGACGAAGATATCAGAAACTTAATAAGATCCAAACAGATGAAATATATGATTTCTGGTCACAAATTTTGGACCAGAGCTTTGACTCTCGCCTTCAGATCTTCTTCGACATGTGAGTCTTAAAAGGTCGCAAATAGTTGAGAAGAATCAACCTTTCTTCCCACTTTTGAAGCAAACAAAGCCTAAAATTTCGATCGAGATCGAAGAACAAAGAACGTCGGACAGAATGAACGGAGAACGTTGAACAAAGATTGAAGATTGTCGAATGAAAATCACAAGTGGCGAACGAGAAGAGGTTAGGGTTTGAATTTCTAGAGGCGTAATGAGAATACGAAGAGGCATTTGAATGGTTAGGGTTTGAATGTCCAGAATATGCGCACTTCTAATTTTGTAAATATTTTTTAAAAATTTCACTATGGCATTCCACATGGAGAGTTGTTGGGGAGTCATTCCCCGAGTCGCTTCTTCTATCATTTCTCTATATATAATATTATATACCTTTTCTTTTTTAATTTAAGACTACAATAGTAATCATATAGATTTTTACTCAATTTTTTTCTTGAGTTGTGTGTAAATGTCTATATTTTTTCACAACAATACCATTTGCTACTTTTAACTTGGTTGTATTAAATCGGGTATACTCTCCTACTGGAAGATAATAATGTCGTTTTTATCGCTCAAATATAGTTTAATATTTTTGGAAATGATTCATAAAATATCATAATCATTTGAGTGCAACGAAAAAATGATATTAATAAAAAATAGATTTAGTTAATAAAAATAAAAGAAGAAAACAAATAGAATAAATCACGAACACCAAGATATTAACATGCACAAATTCTTTAAAAATAGTGATGAGTTACCCAACCAACTTCGACTTTTCAAAATAGCGTATAAACATGTTGTTATGGATGATACACATATGTCAAATATAATATTATCGTAAATCTCTTTTATGAGCCTGGATCCAGATAGTTGTAGTGTAAAGAGTCTCAATTGTTCTAACATGCATCATTATTGGATATGAATGAGTGGATCATCGATCATTATCTCACAAGTCTTTCACACATTATAATTTGGCTTTGCTCTTTGTGTTTTTAGTTGTTTTGTTACTTTTTTTATATTCATTTTGTTTATAATTTTTTTACAAAGGTGACTTATAACCCTTTTATTAAAATGTTCATGGGGAAATAATATAATCGTTTTCATTGAGCAATACAAATATTTGTCTCAACATATTCACGATTTTCAAACAGAATAAGCAATTACATCGGAATGTTTTTTTTTGGAATTAAAGGAAAACTAGCATGATACTCCACAACCATGCCCTCCGCTTAAAAATAATATATAAAGTAAATCTAGCTATATCGCGTTATATTGGGTGATTTTTGTAATTTTGACATAATCAATACTTAGATTTTGACATATTTCCTAGTCTATTAGGTGACTGAGATTCTTGTCCATATACGAGTTGTGTTATGCATATCGGTTCGAATATCTCGCCTAATTTATTAATTTGTTTGTCTAATTCTTGAGAAGAATTTTGAATTTCTTTCTATTGATATTGTGGTGAAAAACTATCACCTTAAGAATGAAAGCAAAATAATAACAACGGTAGTGGAATGCAGAACAATAACGTAAAAGTAAAAAAAACCGAATAACTACACAAGAATTTTACCCAGGTTCAGACCATCAATGTCCTACTTCATATTTTTGGAGAAACAATTCAATAGAGTTATAATATGGATTACAAACTCTAACTTTGTTCTAGATTTTTAGTCTAATGCTATTTATACAATCTTTTAGAATTCATATTTAGGGTAAAGATCATGTGATATTTTTAACATCTCTACCATTATATGAACTCGTGGCGAATTACTTGACATTTCCATAATAATAATATTTTATTGACATCTTCACCAATGGGATTTCAATCATTTTTGAATCCAACAAATAATCGCACATATATTCCTTCCCCCTTTTGTACTTAACAATGAGGTACACCAAATTGGGCCTTAAATTCATATGCCAAATTCCACATATATTAAGTATATTATAACTCCAAATGTACTCTTGAGGATGCTATCTAAAAACATGTTATTTCTATATTTAATTATCAATCAGTTCTTGGATCAAGTGTCATTTTTTTTGGGAAGTTAATAAAACCCATAGTTTTTGTATGCTTTCTTCATATATCGATTGTGAATTATTGACAACTTTCAAAAGAAGTGGGGGAATTGTCTCAATCTCTATTGTGCATAGGACAAAGTGTGTAGTCGGTATAAATATTACTTGCTCATTTTGTCTTTTGTATTGAGTTTCTTACAATGCGCAAGTCACATGATAAATTAGTGTCTGGTGCGACTTTGGATGACCACGTGACATTGTGTCAATTGAAAATCTTCCCATGAGCTCAGAGTACTTCTTAAGATTTGTGAGATATTTTTTTTGCACTATTCAATTTTCTAATTTTTAATATCGCACCTCACGTCATAAAAAAAAGATTGTACATTTGCGAGGATGTGTATTCATTCTTTCACTCTTGTAAGAATTCGTCTTTATTGTTGCAATTTTGTTTACTTTTTTTTTTGGAAAAACGACTTAGCGTCATTTCATTAAATATTCCCAAAAAAGGGAAAAAACACGAGTTTAAGAGATCATTCTAGACAGGCCTAGAATGATTTTGAAGTCGTAATATTCTGAATAAAAAATAAAAATCTAAAAACATAAATGAATTATATGATTATAATTCTTTCAATTCTAGTGATTTCAAAAAACGGTAAATTCAAGTTCCTACAGATATTTCAGTTCTACTCTGTGCTTATAATTCTTCTCCACGTTCCCGCGAGGGCACTGCAATCCGATACAATATCTTTCCATAACTATTCAACGCTTTTGCGGGTTCTGCCATATACTCTTGCATTCCGTTCTTGCCAAATGTTATACACCACTACTCCAAAGCCGCACTTGAACACGCTTGTTGTAAATCTATTTCCCTTGTCTTTGAGTAGTGTCGCTTGTTTGATTTCATTACATTCGCTCGAGAAACTGATCAACTCCAGGCTTTTATAGAATTTATCCCAAAGCTTCGAAGCAATACAACAACTCCTGAATAGGTGATCTATGGTTTCTTCATTTCTTCTACGTAGAATACAGCTCGCATTTGGGATGCTCATATACTTGCTGATACGATCACGAGTGCTAAGTCTTTCCCAGCAGGCAAGCCATATGATGAACTAGTGTCGAGGGATAATCTTCGTTGACCATACAAAAGGAGTCCATTCTACTTTCTATGCTTTTTTCTAGGTGACCTCCCATATTTTCTTCAATACCAGCTTTCCATTGTCCTCAGCTTTCCATTCATGAATATCCGTTCTTTCATGAAATTGTATGTTACTTATATGATTACGTATCCTTTGTCCTTCTAGATTTATTCTCAGGAGTGAGTCCCAATTCCCGTCTTTAATATCTCTGATTTTCGCTTCTACGTAGTACTTTCTGATACGTGTATTTTGAAACTCCTCCTTGTGGATGATAGGCTGGTTTTCGAACCAAGGGTCGTTACAGAATAGAGTGCATTTCCTGTCCCCTAGTCGGATGTCATAAAGATCTGCAATATCGCTTCTTAGTTTAAGAATCTTTTTCAGAGAACAACTCATACCTTCATGAATTTTGTAGGTCAAGATGTTGGTTTCATATTTCATAAACCTCGTATGCACCCATTTGATCTATAGTGACTCCTGATTGCGTTCCAAATCCCACAGATGTTTGAAGGTGAAAGATTTGTTCCACTCGATACAGTTTTCAAGCCGATTCCTCCCTCGTCTTTCGGTTTGTAGAGAGAGGTCTATTTGACTTTGTTTCCTCCTCTTCCGCTACAGCCCCAGATAAAGTTCCTCATCAGCGTGTCGAGTTCCTTCATTACCTTCTTCGGAATGACCATCTACAGCGTCCAATAACCAACTATTCCCATGACCACAGTTTTGATAAGTTTGATCCTCCCTGTATAAGAATGTTTTTTCGCTGCCCAGCCAGATATCATGTTTTTTCCTTTTAAATTAGCGGTTTGCAGTGTGAGATCTAGATCTGCTTTGCGGTTAACGGAATTCCTAAGTACCTTATGGGAAAGCTTCCTTCCTTAATGCCCATGATGTTGAAGATGTCCTACTTTGTTTCGTCCTTCACGCCTCCATAAAATGCCACACTTTTGCTTTCATTAATAGTTAAACATCTAACCTTAGAAAAGAACGTTAGTGCAACCCTAATAGTTTTAATGGAATCAATGTCCGTGTGCGCTAGAATGAACAAATCGTTAGCAAAGCATAAATGGGTTACCTCCTCTACCTCACAGAATGGGTGAAAGATGTATGGACGATTCTTTCAGAATATCGCGAACATGCTCTCAAAGATCGCCATGATAGTTACGAAAAGGTAAGAAGAGAAGGGGTCCCCTTGCCTTACCTCGTTTTCCTCCTTGAAATAGCCTCTATAGACTCCATTGACGCTAACAACAAAGCAGGATGATGAAACGCACTACATAATCTAATCAATAAAAATCATAAGAAAAGAAGAAACAACCATAAAGTCCTGAATGGCTTTCCATCTAATAGAGTCGAAAGCTTTCTTGATATCTATTTTGAAAGCCACTCTCGGAGATATTTTCTTTTTCCGTAGCCTTTTAAAAGGCTCTGCATGAGAAGAATATTATGAGATATTGTCCTATCTGAGATGAATGCAGATTGATTAAGATTTATAATTTTTCCAAATGACATTTTTAAATCGTTTAGAAATTATTTTTTTAATTATTTTATAAATTACAATACAACAGGAAATTAGTCTGAAATCTCATATTTTTTCTCGAGTACCGTAGTTTTGGGGATCAAGGTTCGAACCGCTGTATTCCATTGTTATAACATCTTTCTGTTCTTGAAAAACTCCAGAACCCCATCAGTAACGTCTTTACTAACAATTGATCAATTGTCTTTGAAGAACTGTGCATTAAACCCATCAGGACTCGGGCTTTTATTCTCATCAATACTAAATAGAGCTTCTTTAACCTCAACCCTCGTGACCATCCTTTTCAGCTCGCGACTATCTTGTACAGAGATTTTGCTATCAATAATCTGATACAAGGTATTCAGGTGAATTTGATGTTGCTTTCTTGTACCCATAACCTGCTTATATAAATCGATAGCCAAATCTTGTACACCCTTTTGGCCCTGAACATATTCACCATCATCATTCTTCAGTTTGTATACATTGTTTCTCATGTTTCTAGCCTTGCATTTTCTATAGAAGAAAGTTGTGTTTTTGTCACCCAACGAGAGTCAGCTATGTCTTGAGGCTACGATCAGATTCATTTCTAGTTACGTTGTAATCACCAAGGACAACCCAAGATTTATCACTATCGATACAGTTTCTAAGACAATTCCAGAGGAGTCTTCTATCAGTGCTTGAGTTGCTACCATAGACAATAGAAAGATTAAACACGATTCCTGTGATTCTGTCTTTGACCTCCACCAGGATTGCGTCATTATTCGAAAAGAGATCCTTGACCTCAGCATCTTTATTATCCCAGATAATCTAGATTTTGCCCGTTTTGTCAATTAAGTTGTGAATGATTTCCCAGCTGCTATCAATAAACATCTTTCTAACCTTTTCAACGTTACGGCTTTTGACTTTTGTCTCAAGAATACCCAGAATAGTGATCTTCTGGTTCTCTATGATCCTCCTGATTTCTTTGCATTTTAGAGGGTCATTGAGTCCCCTTATGTTCCATGTCACTATATTCATGAATGAATATAAGTGTTAGGTTCCTGACTTTCTAGACTGTTCTGGACCTCTTTATCAGAGAAATTTTAAGCATCACTTTCCTCGCCATCCTCAATAGCTACAGCTTAATTACATGGAATACTATTGCCATTGAGTGGGGGTTGCCTCACATAGATCTCATCATCTCTCGTGATAGAGTTAGTGGCTTCTAAATCCAGGATATTTCTACTTTGTCTTCGATTTTCAAATTGTTCTTCTTTAGTAGGTCTTTTTTGACTTTGAACCTCTTCACTACTGGATTTATTTTTGTTATCGATTTTAATTCTCCCTACTTCAAAACCAAGGCTCACTACCTTATTCAAGACCAGATTGTCTTCTTTTGCACTTGATCTTTTGATTTCACAAAACCCAAGATTTCATAGTCCATTTTCAAGAGATTCCTTATTGCTTGTTATTTTTTCAATGATTTTTATCCAGGATTCTTTTGTTCATTATCTCGTAAGGTGGCTCTGAGCCCATGGATCGGGTCATTTCGAATTCTGATGACATTGTAATTTCGGTTCCTACTTGCATTCCTAGATTTTGAAGAGTGGACTCACGACCTATTGGAGTGCCATCAGACCTAATTTTGCTTGTTTCATATGGGCCAAGTATTCCCCGTCCTATAGATCTTTGAATTCCATTAACTTTAAAACCAGGATCTATAGTTGCATCAAGACTAGTTCTTTGATCAGTATTGGGACCAGTAGAGTTAGGACCAACAATAGTATCATCCACAATAATAGGAATTGTGCTAGTATCAGGACCAATATAGTCGGGACCAGCAATGGTTGCACCTTTTTCATCAAGACCGGTAGCTTGAGTAGTATCAGGATCAGCAAGTCAAGGACCAGGCTTAACATGGTCAATATGGCTAGGTACGGTAGCATTATGAAAAGCTATAGGACCAATGTGGCTATGTCCAACTTTAGCAGGACCGATACCCTGACTAGAACCGACGTCTTGAACATGACCTATTCTTGAGAAAACAGAATCCCTTGGACCGGTGCCTTGAACATGACCGATAGGATCAGTGTTAGCAGGGCTAGGTTGTACCCTTACCCACTTCATTATTTTTCCTATCTTCTTCCTTACCCTTATCTGTTCTTGCTTTTGGTTGTCCATCTTATCATTATCAGTGCGTTCATTCCTGTTAAGTTCAGACCTGTTCACATTTCTCTCAACCCGAGCCTGGTTAGAGTCATTGATATCGCCTTCCTGAGCGTTGTTATTGGCCTTCGATTTTAGATTATTATTGACTGGACATTTATTTCTAGCGTGTGTGAAAGTGTTACACCATATACATCAATTTGGTTTCTATTCGTATTGTACTCCAATGTCAAATAAATTTCTCAGTCTATCTTTAAGTTCAAGCTTGATTGGAAGAGAGATACTTAGATGGATTTCGACATTAACTCTGCCAAATATGCACACTCATAGCCTTCCATTGCTGGGTCAAACATAAGTGGTTTTCCTAAAATTCTTGAAATATAGACCAAACTCATTGGGTTGCACAGGTATGATGGAACATTCTTGAGATTCACCAGATTTGTTCAAGTTCAGGCGGTCTATGATTAGTATTAAGTTCATCGTTCTAATTGTAAAACTTGAATCTTTTTCCTCTAATAAAGGTATATTCGCTCTCTATGATCAGCTCTATTTCGCTTCCATTCTTGAAGGATAGAAAGTAGAATTTGCGATCATTGATTGTGATCCTCTCTAGACCAGAGGATTCCCACTAACCCATCAACGTTCTTTTAACCTCAGCAAATGGTGTCTTTATGTTGCCCATAAAGTGACCAACTATGACAAATTCCCATGCATTTACGCATTTTTCTTCAATTTCTGGTGGGAGCTCAAACCGATGCAAATGATCAAGTGTAATTACCTTTGCGTATAAGGTGTTTATCTGGAATTTTCCTTTTTCTGGATTGTTCATGGCATTTCCATTCCACACATTTCCTTCTTGCCAGGTTTTGTTTGTGTTGCTCATGATTGTATACACCTTTGTTTTATTACATTTCGAAATATCTTTTATGGCGTCAACCGTCCACTTGATCACTTCATCATATAGATATTTGTTGAAGAGATTCCAATTCTTTATATAGTGACTTTTGAAATAATCATTCAACTGATCATTTCTTTCTTGGGGCATTGTAATCTCTTATTTATTAACTTGGAAAAATAGCTTCTTCATCCTACCAAATTTGCTATTTTGTTTTTCCTCATTGACCACGTTGGACCAACAGTAGGATCCTTGTTATCAGTTTGAGTATTTTCTTTGTTAGGAATTGCAACAGTAGGAGGAGCTGAGGAGATGACTATTTCAGGGTTGCTATCTTTCTTAACTTGTATGTTCTTTTCGGCCCATCTAACCCTTGTATTTCCCACAAAACTGTTGCCTTCAATTATTCCAATCTTCTTTAGAATACCCCTTTAGTTCTGTTCCCTTGTATACCAGTTTTTCTCTTTTGAATGCTATCAATTGGAATTTTAGGATCCAGATTAACGAGTAGATAAAACGCACCCATGTTCAATATCTTAGGGTTAGCCTCGGGTGTCACGGGTTCCTTAGGATTTACTTCAGCATTCTTCTTGGTACTTGAATTATTTGCCTTCATGTTTTTCCTTTCTTTGATTTTCGATCCATTCTTACCCCTCTTAGATATTTTAGAATTATTCGATCATGTTACTTGAACGATCCTTTCAATTTCAGCACTTGTTTTGTAAGAACTATGCCCCTTTTCTTTTGGTTTGATATTTGTTGCTGAGATCTTCTTCATGAACTTATGATATTGAAGGTCACATACTAATGTTTCATCATAGTCGGTGCTATCGTCTGATTCCAAATCAAGATTCATGCTTTGGTTCTTTTGATTCGAACGGTGGCTCATAGCTTTGATTGTAGAGTTATCATTCTGTCGATTAGGACCGAGAGAGGAAGCAATTGTATGACCTGAAACATGAGTAGCACCAGGGCTTATGTGAGCAACTAGATTATCTTTTTCAGACCCAGCCAAATGAAAACCGTTGGCTAACCCCTTATTAGACTCGGCCAAGCGAAAATCGTTGGCTAATTCTTCTAGTTTCATACATTCTTCACCTCTTATACCCTGACTTATATTCTGACCTAAGTTATTTGTAGCTTCCATAAGATCCATACCTAGACCCATATTTTCAAATAGATTGTCATTCATGGTGCCATCAACCAACGAATCAATATAATTCAGAACCAAGCTTTCACCATTGACTATACCAATGAAGTTTAGTTCATCATCCTTTACATCTATTTTATTAGGCTTTTCTGATTTAGATGAATTTATTTCCATGACCAGCTCCAACTCAGATTCAATTTCTTCAGTGTTTCCAGATTTTGTTCAACTATGTCCTTCAACAGCTTCAGCTACATGTGTAGGTTGTTTAGAAGATCCTGCAATTTTAGCCTCAGTTTCAGAATCATGGGCGCATTTAGTATCTTTTGTCCAACCTTTTTCTAGCCTAGTCCATAGTCTAGTTGTCTGACTTTCCATCTGATCCTTAGTAGGGCAAGTAGACTTAGCATTCTGATCATCAATGAAACCCAAGACTTTCAATTTTTCAATATTTCCCATTGTAGAACAAGATTCTTAAATTATGTCCTTCTTTGGACCCAATGGACTCTGAGCAGCTGATATCTCCAACTCTGTAGAGGCAATTTCAATATGACCCATTTTTCCCAGTTCAACATCCTCACTAGCAGGACCGGTAAGTTCTGTTTTCTGATCTTTCTTTGCACCTGAATAACCCAAACTGTCATGTTTTCCTGTTTTTGAAACTAACCCCGACCTTGTAATATTTTTTGAACCTACTGATTCTCAACCAACAGTCTTACTCAGCCCTTTCATATTTACCTCAATAGGAACCCCAATACCAACTTCAAGAGGATCATTCAAAACAGACATAGATCTCAGCATATTGTTTTCACCCGATACAGAAATAGACCCCAAGATTGAGCTTTCAATAGGACCTGGTAAATTGTACAATTTATGCAATTTCCTGCATTACCTTAGAGCCCTTTTGGCAGATTATCTCCATCATTGGGACCGAATTTTCAGCACAAGCAACCCGATTGTCATCTGTTTCATCCAGACAAGATTTCAAATCTAATTTCCCAACAGAATGACCGGTCAGGTCTAGGGTACCAACCAACGACCCTAACGGTCCATTCTATGCAGCAATTCCAATAACAACAGATATTTTTTGAATTCAAGTCATATCATTTCAATATACAGTACTACCTTTTCCTATCAATTCAATACTATCATTTCTATTATGAACATGCATATCATTACAATATGAATCCCCAATATTACATTTTCCTATTAATTCAATCCTATCATTTCTATTATGAACATGCATAGTTTATTTACTTTCATTTCTTTGGTTTAATGAACTATCAAACCATTATTTTCTATTTAAATAAATTAACTTGTTTAAAAATAAGCTCAACCAACTAACACAATCGCAATATAACAACCTTAACATGTATGAGAAAACATATTTTCTATTTTTATTAGATTATATTTTTTAAAATAATTAAAAGTCAATTAAACAAGTGTTTATTTAAAATTAGAAAAGAATTACATCATAAGGCTTAATAATATAAATTGGAAATAATAACTAGAAAAGACTATGGTATGGAGCCATTAGTCTTGGACTCTTGCAATTGTTGTTTGGTGCTTCGGCTGGGGTTCAGGTTCAGGTTCAGGTTCAGGTTCAGGTAGGGCTTTCGGGTCCTTCTGGGCCTCTGTATCCAGATGGGTCAGGGTCTTAGGCTCCTGGTGTGGCTCCATAGAGGTGAGAACCCAAGATGATAAAATGGAAATGAGTGCTGAAGTGATAAAGGCAAGAAATACACATGCAATTGCAGCATTTGCTTGGTTAAAGAATTTATCAAATACATTAAAACCAATATCTGTGTCTATTGTGGAATTGTTGCCTTCAATCAAATACTCCGCTAACAAGAGAATATGTTTCATCTCATTTGTTGCTCCGAATCCGGCTGCAGCTCCTGTCCCTAGTAAGTACGAAATCACCTTCCAAAAATTAAAAACAATTGAAATTAGCACGAGCCTTATATTTTAAATTGAATGACATAAATGCTAATATAATTTTAAACTTTCTTATAATATAAAAAAAATAATTTAATTTAAAAACCAAATACGTCTAAATTGATAGATTATACACAATGATATGACTTTTCGATGTTATGTGAAAAATAAATACCAAATTTATTTATTTTCAGATTATCTCAAATGTTTTCTTAGATAACAAATCTCTTAGTCACCCAAAGCAATTTCTAAAAATTGGAATGCGTAAAACTCAAAAAAAAATATGATTAGAAAAAATAACGTACAAAATTATTTAAATATAATCTAATTTACAAATATAAATTAGTTAGAAAAAATAAATGAAACATTAAATCAAAAGACAACTGTTTTGTCCATTTGAAAAAACAACAAATGACTAAAATTTTGATAATTCAAATCTCATGTGTCATAATTAAAAGTTCGAACTCCATCTAATAAAACATCTAATAAAACAGTCTAAAAATCTCAAATAGCAATTGTCCAAACAAAAATGAGAGGAACAAAAATGAGAACAAAACATACCTTATCTGCATAGAAGTTGAATTGAAAAATACACACCCCATACAATTTGATTCCAGTTTGGAAATTGTAAATAGTGAAGACAATTTGCAGTAATGCAAACAACATCCCAATCACAATTGTAGCAAGCACATATCTGCCACATTTCACAATTAATATATACAATATTTAATAAAAAAAAATATATATATAGTAACAATATCATTTTCTTGTCCACTCACCTATAAGCATAAACATCGTCAAAACTATATTCTAATTCGTAATCAAAGACATCATTTGGGACATAGAGTGTATCACTTACAAGTACGCCCAATGCAACTAATAAGAAAATGAACTTAAGGGCTCTCAATGCAAGAACTGTTACCACATTGGAAGGCAGTTGTGCCATCTTTCTATAATAATTTGATTTTGTATGTTGTGTTCACTTGTTAACAATTTCTGAGGTTTTATAATATAAATGCTCCTAATTATATTAGTATTTGACAACTAATATTATTATTAATAATAATAATAATAATATTACGTGCATTACGAAGTACCATAAGAGTTGCCGGTTAGTCTTTTGTCCATAATTTGGCTCATAGGCTTTACACTGCTGGCTTAAATGAAAACTGACACATTTGACGGTTATTTTAAAAGGATATAAAATATATTTGAGTTAGAAATAGTTTTAGTTTTGTTTAGATTGTAAAAAAATAAATATAAAAAAGGAAGTAAAGGATAGTGTTGTGACGTCTATAAGTGAGAAGGTAAGAAATGTGGGACGAAATTTTTGACTTATTTTGTGATAAATATTAGATTTCAACCCAAAAAAAAAGTTTATAGTGGTAAATATTTTTACAAAATGTTTAGATAATTATTTTTCAATCCCAACACATTTATGAAATTGATTACCTGAAAATTCTATAAAAATATGGGGGGGAGAACGAGGATGCAGGTGGCGGTGCTTCAACATGATGCAGTAGTGGCAAATACGGGGAGCCTTAGAAGGCAACGCCATAGAAAAAAACAAGGATGCAGATTTATAATGAAGCATTGATTTGCATTACTATATCTACACACAAAATTAACGAAGCCACATAAGTGTTGGAAAAATTAAGTGTCGGTTGGGACACAACACCATTGTATGACAACTCAATCCACATCTTATGCAATGTCATGGACAATAATAAAAGTCTTAAGTATGCCATGCAAAAATACTTTAAAGATCAAACACCCACTATAGAAGATGAAAAACTCCCGAAGTGTTGGTACCCGAAGTGGGGGTACCCGAAGTGGTGGTCCCCAAAGAGGAAAATCGTTTAGAAATGGTGGTTAGTATTGTTAAAAGACCAAAATTGGTAGCTAAAGAAACAGAAAATTGGGTAGTTAGAAAAAATCCCCAACGGAATGCAAAAATTCTGACACGACTTCAATCTCCGTATAAGATTAAGAACAAGCTAAAGAATCAATCTTACTTTTATTGTGCCCAAGTAGATAACTGAGATTAAATCATTATGGGGTTCATTTTTGCAAATGAAGATGATGAGAATATTAGGTCATTAATGATGTTATATCTTCATAGTTAGTATAATGTTAATTTCGGGACCTGAAATGAGGGTTTCGGGACCTGAAATGGTGGTTTCTCATCCTCAAATGGTAGTTTCAAGACCCGAAATGGTGGTTTCGAGACCCGAAATCGGGTCATTTCAGATCATTACGGGACATTTTTTGGATTTATGTGTTTTCTTCATTTTCAGGAAGGAAGATTTATACGAAACGTAGCATACCTTGATCAACATAGAGCATTTTCAATCAATGAAAAATGGATGTCATGTTGAAAGTGGTATTATTGATGCATGTACACACATTACGTTTAATTATAGTAAACAATTTTCTCAAGGGAGAATTATATTTTCGACAATGGTTTCTATAAGATCTTTTATTGTTGTTTCATTTCTTTTTCAAACCAATGGTCTTATTATGATGTTAATTTCATTTACATGGATTTTATGAAGATTCATAACTTCTTATTGATAAAGTTAATGAAGAAATGAGAATATTCAAGATAACACCGGAAGAATGATACATGATAATCTTATAAATCCAATATTTTAATATCATCTAAATCTTGCTCATGTATATCATATTTTAATATAATTTTGTTGTTATCCTTCCCAATTTTATATGAAAGTCGCTATTATGTTATTTGCATTGTTATACAAAATAGGGTAATCGAAATCATTGAACATCTCCCATTGCAGAAAAAAATGCGATGGGAAGATAAATATGTCATAACTCAGAAACTATTAAGTTGTATGTTTAAGTGTTTTGAAATTTATGTTTAATTTAACTTCATTAGTAAAACAGATAGCTTCCTTTGTGGAGTTCTTCAAAATTTTCGACAAAAAAATCATAACCAAAATAGCTAATTTCTCGTTCAAAGTTTTAAAATTAACTTGACAAGACAGTTCTAATACAACAGATTGCGCAATAAACTGTATGAGACATCTTCAAACTTATATGGGTGATGCAAAGTTGGATTGTGGTATAACCAAAACAAATGTAAGTTACATATTTCAAATTTTGATTGTTTTATAATTCTTTATTGCTGTATTTTATTTTTTTGTAGGCAAGAGGATTGCTTGATGCTTTTCGAGAAAAATTATGTGCGTTCATTGTTAGGTCAAATTTCAACAATAAGTTAAACTATATTTATGACAAATATATGCACATTATAAAAGAAGATTATCTTGAAACGTATAATAAGTTGTATGCTAATAAGTAGTACATTGTAAATTATTAAGGTTTTAATTATGTAAATTTATGGTATTTTCTAGTCTTCAATTCTTTTGGATATGCTAATCTTCATAATAATGTGACATAACAATATCGGTACACAAAAATGATAAGGTGTTACCGAAATCACCATTTTAAGAAGAAAAAAAAGCGTCCCGAAATCACCATTTCAATTTCCCAAACCATTATTTCATGACGAGAAAACATCATTTCAGGACCTAAAACCACCATTTCAGGACCCGAAACCACCACTTCAAGACGAGAAACCACCATTTCGGGACGAGAAATCATCATTTGAGGACGAAAAACACAATTTCATGACAAGTTATAATCAAATACTTAGTGTAAATATCAAAATTCTCATAAAAAACTCAATGTTACAAAATGTTAAAAAAACTCATAGTTACAACATGATCATATAATTACCATCTTAGTTGAATCTTATCCACACACATTATATTCGACATATATTTGAGAGGACAAAAGTGATGTGAAGAAAAATTGAGTCGACGGTGGATCATTCCTTTGTTATTGTGTTGAATCTAACACTATTGATGTTGTGGCCGTATTTTCCTTCATTTTTGATCTCGAAGATGACTTCTTAGGGATTTACTCAATTAAATATTTTTTCCTCTTTGTTGGTTGTCGTCCTTGACTTCTAACTTTGTTAGGGGAGTGTATCAAAATGGATGTAGCCGGAGATATAAATGGAGATGCTTCTGTGATTTTGTCTTCAGATGCTTCTATGCTTTCATGATTAAGTGACATAAATTGTTCCATCAAGCCTTTTATGTCGTTCATCCAAAAAGAACAATAGTCTTCAAATTTTACTCTAACTTGTTGAACCTCTTGCATCAATCGAGTTAGACTATTATGATGTTTTTTTTCTTCCACAGACATATCTGAATCATAAATGTTGGTAATAATTTGATCCCCACGCTTAATATCTTTACGACACCGGTCCATTATATAACACATTGGTACATCATTCACCCTCATATTTTTTAACACAGCCATGATATATATACACAAAATACCTTTGAACTCAAACAATCGACATTTAAATTTAACATTGTAGTCTATTTCGGTATAATGCACTTTGTAAGAAACATATCTTACATGTTCTTCATTAACCCCCAAAATGATTTCCTCTACTATAAATATACAAGTTGTCCCTTCATCTTCAATGACTGAGATGTCGCACAACATCAACCCTCTAACTTCTTCTTGAACCAACCTAAATATATTTAGAATGTAGAAGGTTTAGTATTTCCTTTCAAAGGAAAATCCACTAACAGTTTGTATCAAATAATTAAATGATTGAAAATCTAGTTTCTTTTATCTCAATGAATTGTTTGAGGGATTTTCACACCAGAGTCCTATCATATTTCTCAACAATTTATTTGAGGGATGTTTTAGACTGCACGTAATCATAAAAAAATGCGTTCATACTTTCACTCCGTTGAGAGGTGGACATCCCGGACCAAAATTGGCCTTTTACATAAACAAGTATCCATTTAGATCTTTCCAAAAATAAAGAATTCAACCAGACATTATCTTCCAACTGATAATCTTCTATTAGTCTAATTCAATCGTCTTCGCATTGTTTAATATTTATGGAGTCGCATATAATATTTTTTATCCTTTTATTTATTAGATGGTATTTAGTATGACTTCCAAGTTTTGTAGGAAGTTTCTTCATTATATACCACAAACAAAAACGATGATGAGTTTTAGGAAATACCTTCTCAATTGCAATCGCCATGGATCGACATTGCTCTGTGATTATGGAATTTGGAGGTCGATCGTCCATACATTCCAACCAAGTTCTAAACAACCAAGTGAAAGAATGTGAATCTTCACTTGACAATAAGCCACATCCAAGTAAAATGGATTGACCATGATGATTAACCCCGACAAATGAAGCAAAAGGCATGTCATAACAATTTGTCAAATAGGTTGTATCGAAATAGATAACATCGTGAAAATCGTCAAAGGCGGCCTTGTACCTACTATCTTCCCAAAACACGTTTTTAATTCGGGATTCCTCGTCCAAATCAATAATGTAGAAGAAGTTTGAGTCCCTAGTTTGTATTCTTAAAAAAATTAGTGAGTACTTAAGCATCCCCACTTCCTAACCTCAACTTTTTTTATTTCAGTAACGTAATTTCTACATGTTCTCTCATTGAAAGACATATTTTTATACCCTGCAACTTCTACTACAAGGGATTGAAATGTTTTGGCCACAGTTATTCTAGCTTCAATGTTTGTATCCAATCTCCTCTTTATATTTTCGTCTATTACTTTATAGTATCTAACATGGCGTATCCTTTTAGGGCTTAATGTATGGTTGTGTTAAAGACAAATGTTTGTTATCACATATCCCCTTCATTTCGAACAACAATATTAATCTTTGTTTTACAATTTGTCTTCGTTATTGGTCTAGACTGATAAAATTTAATTTTGGCCTTCGACTCTTTCATACAACTCTTGGCACAACCAATGTTGATGTATTTCCTCTTACCGCCTCAATTTTTGCTCCCTAACTTGGTAATGTTAAATATAGTTAAGTGGGCATATGGTGTGTAGAATTCAAAAAATTATTCTTCAGAGGAAAATGTCATTCTAACATTGGAAATTTCAATAAGAAAAAAAGTGTAACTTTAAAACACGTCCCGAAACTATCATTTCGGGACCCGAAACTATCATTTCGGGACCCGAAACTACCATTTCGTGACAAGAAACCACAATTTCGGGTCCTAAAACTACCATTTCAAGACCAGACATCACCCGAAATCAATAATATATTAACTATGGGCTCTCGAAATGATAATTTCTCGTCCCAAAATAATAGGTTCGGGACATTTTAGGACATTTATTTCCTCCGAAATTCCATTTTCTAGTCCCAAAATGATGGTTTCGGATCCTGGAATATTGGTTTCAGGACATTTTGGGATATTTTCCCTTGAAATTTCATTTTTTGGACGTCGAAATGTCCCAAAATCTTATCGAAAATGTGAATTTTCTATACCAACAATTGGGTACCTTTTAGGTTCAACAAGGGATTTGTCCAGATTTAGTGCTTCATCTACTGCGTTGTTCAGGTTCAGTACTTCAGTGCTGGTTTCTTGAAAGATAAACAGTTCGCTATCATAGAAAAAAGAACTGAACAATATTGTTAAATAATTAGATCTTTAAAAACGATACCATGGGTTAGGGTTTGATAGGGAGAAGATTTTCGCCGGAAAAGTTTTAGAGAGAGAAATAAATGAAGAGTTTTGGGTTTTATTTTGGATTTTTACCGAATTTATTTCTCTCTTATCCACGTAGCAGGCCACGTATGATTCGTAGTCTTGATTTCGATGATCATTCGTTGAGTTTATCATTTCTCTTTCCAATAATATCCACATTTTCATTCATTTATCTAAAATATCAACTTTAGCTCAAAATCTATTAATAATCCCAATAATTACTTTTTTTCTCTAAACTTATTAATTATCCATATCTCTATAAACTCATTAATTACTTTATTTCATAAATATAAAATATATATTATTAAAATTAATAATACTTAATTAAATAATTAAAATAAAACATGCTTATTAAGAATTGAGTTAAACTCGTATTTCTAAATTTCACAAAATTGTGGCATGATTCAATATACTATTTTCAGTGTAGGTAAAATGTCAAACAACCTTCCACACTATGTGAACATTAAAAATAATAAGGACTCTATTTTTCACCCGAACAAAGATCTCTATATAAACTATGACTATTCTCGTGCGATGGACACGGATAAAAATATTGTTAGGATCGGGTACAACGATAGAGACTAGGGTCTAACTACGTTGAACACTTACAAACACTTCGTTTAATAGTAACTCTATTAGAAGTTAATATCCGTTTATATTCTACGCAAGCCTTCACAAACTCTTGAACAAAGTTCAAGTGTGAAATAGTTTGTTTAGACTTGAAGCAATATGTGAATGAGATTGTTAGAAAGAAATACACGGGATA
The DNA here is from genome assembly GCF_907164915.1 of Impatiens glandulifera. Taxonomy (NCBI): domain Eukaryota; kingdom Viridiplantae; phylum Streptophyta; class Magnoliopsida; order Ericales; family Balsaminaceae; genus Impatiens; species Impatiens glandulifera. Next base: position 116,097 of record NW_025919140.1, read on the forward strand.
AGAGATTTTATGGATGTTTAGAGTAAAAACTCCTACGTCACCCTTTTTTCTCAATCTCGAGAAGGATATTCACTAGAAAATTTGGTTTAAATACAACGCTTATACAACCCAGTCGAACAACCAGGACTTAGTTACTACATGTTTTCGAACTCCTAGCACACTCACTCTGTGGAATAGAAACAAATTCTGTCAACTTACAATACTGACCAACTCACACAGAATACGCAGTATGTAATACAATCTTAACACTAACAAACTTGAAAGCTTTTAGGACTTTGAGAGCTTGAGAGATTATGAATAATAATGTAAAGGCAATGGTTCGTTTAGAGGGACGTGAAAGATTGTGTTTCTCAAACTGTTATCTATCTTCTTCTTAAATAGTCAAGTTGTAACGGTCATATAACAAACATATTTACTTCATAGGATATCATTCCTTATTTGATTGGGTGAGTTCCAGCAGAGTACATCGGAGAGGATCCTCTTTGATCTTGTTTATACTTGGATGATTGTAAGCCAAAATATTCATTAATGGGATTGCAATATACGAGGAACGTATAGCTTTAGAAGGTTTAACTTGTCTTGGTTCATAACAGTCTTGCATGAATTTGATTCTGCTACGGTGTCAGACTACTCACAACGAAAGATTATTCGGAAAATAAGATTGATTAGGTACAAGAAAGTGTTTATCCAGAATGCTGAACTTGGAAGCGCCTCATATCACCGAAGTAGTAAATTACCGGGTACGCTTAATATAAAGTTGGATTGATGAATTACCAGAAACGTTTGTCAATTGGAATAAATTATCGGGAGCGCCTTTTTGATATAATATCGATTTTGATATAAAATCGGAAGGCTTGATAGTGAGATGAAACCAGAAGCGTTTATCCAGAAACTGATTTTGATAAACTACCAGATTCTTCCAATATAAAACCGATGTATAAAATACCAGACGCGCTTCATAAAGTACCGACTTGATACAAAACCGGATGTGTCTCCATATAAAACCGATTTCACAAACTACCGGATACGTGTTTGTAAAATACCGGAAATGAAAACTACCTGATACGTGTTTGTACAAAACCGATTTCACAAACTACCGGAGGTGTGTTTGTAAAATACCAGAAATGCAAACTACGAGATACATATTTGCACAAAATCGACTTCACAAACTACCAGAGGCGTGTTTGTAAAATACTGGGCGCACTTCATTTCAAAATCAAAGTCATATATATAACCGGATGCTTGTTAGCATAAAATCGATCCAGTATAAAATATCGGATGCTTGCAAACTACCAGATACGTGTTTATTTTCATAGAACGATGTATAAAACTGGAAGCGCTTTTCACATAATACCGAAGTGTAAAATACCGATTTTGGAGATAAACCCGGAAGCGCCTCTTTTATAAAATCGAAGTTTGATCAAATGCTGGATTTGATCAACTAGTGGGCGACATTCTTTTCAGGTTTTCTTCAATCTACACAATATTAATTAAACATAATTCAGTTCTTATTTATACTAAAAATTAATTAACTATTTAACCTAACTAATATAAACAAAATAAATTCATTAAAAAATTATAATAATTTTAAAATATGTATTCAAAGTTTTTTTTAATAAATAATTAATAATATATTAGAATAAAAAATATAACACTCTCATTCCACATTTTTTTCACTTCAGTAAAACATCTTATCTTCTCTCATATATCATCACATAATTTTTTCTTAATGGATCATTCATCTCGTGACTTTACACTTTAACTTTGGTCAAATAAATTTTTTAAAATATATCAATCTATTTTTTGCCCTCACTTTAGACCACCAATCTTCAATCGACCTCTCATCTTTTACCTTAAAACACTTCGACTAACCAACCATCTCATTCCACATGTATCTACCAATTCAAATCGGACTTCGCATCCCGTGACCTTAACTTTCACTTTAGTCAAACAACTAATCTTCTCGCATATTTTAACCACCAATATCAATTTATTTTCCAATCGACCTCTAATATCTTTACTTTACTTTTACTTCGAGTAATAAAAAATTATCTCATTCCAAATTTATCTATCAATCAGAATCGACCTCTCATCTTTTGAAACCTTACTTTCACTTTATCAAACAACCCATCTTCTCACATATTTTAAAATATACAGCGAGTCATTATTTTCATCACTTCGGCTAATCATACATTTCATTCAACATTTATCCACCACAATCGACTTCTCATTTCTATACCTAGTTAACCATCTCATTCCATATTTATCCATCAATTCACAATAAACCTCTCATCTCGAGACCTTACTTTCACTTCTTCAAACAACCCATCTCTTAAAATTTTTTAACCATCAACATCTCATTTCACATTTATCCACCCCAATAATTTTCCTCTCATTTGTGACTATACACTTTTACGTCGGTTAAATCAACAATCTCCAACATTACCAATCTCTTTTACTCTAACTTTAGTCACAAATCCCCAACTGACCTCTTATCTTGTGACACATCTCCTCACATATTTTATAAACAGCCTGACTTTTCTTTTATCTTCACTTCGGCTAACAAACAATCTCATTACATATTTATCCATACCTAATCAACCTCTCATATCGTGACCTTGACACTTTCATTTCAATCAAATCAACTATCTCCAACATTACTAATCTCTTTTACCCTCACATTGACTCATCAATCCCCAATCGACCTCTTATCAAGTGACCATACACACTTTTAGTTCAATCAAATCAACATTACCATTCTCTTTTACCCATTTTTTGATTCACCAATCCCCAATCAACCTCTCATCGCGTGACATTACTTATTTCGATTAACCAACTATCTCATTCCATATTTTTATCCCACAAATCTTAATCTCTCATAGTGACATTAAACTTTCACTTTGGTACATTACCAATCTATTTTACCCTCACTTTAGCCTACCAATCTCCAATCAACCTCTATTTGTGTGGCATATTAACTTTGACTAACCAACTATCTCATTGCATTCAAAATATTTATCCACCAATCTCAATCGACCTCTAATGTCATGGCTTTAAACTTTCATTTTGGTACATTATCAATCTCTTTTACCCTCACATTGGCCCACCAATCCTTAATCAACTTTTTATTGTGTGACATACTCACTTAGACTAACTAACCATCTCAATCGACCACTAATTTCAAGAATTACATTTTACTTTGGTCAAACAACCCACTCCTCACATATTTTACAATAAACAACCTGACTTACTTATCCTCACTTCGACTAACCAACATTCTCATTCCATATTTTTATCCCATGAGATGAAAAGAAAATATAATTAATTTATATTTTAAATAACAATATAATTAAATATAATAATTCTTATTACCTTGTCTACAATATTCACCGGTTGTCTTATATCGGTAACAAGGTAATCCTCTCGTTTAGAGATGCCATAATTCTTGACTTAAGTAAATACTTCTTTTTAAATGGCACCGTAGCCACCAAAATTGTCAAATAAATTATATGGAGTATCATGTTTCAAAAAATTGTATATCTCCGTAGCATGTTTGTTTGCAAAGAAGATGTTGAAACATAATTTGATAGCAACAACCACAACGATAACCCAACAATAATATGGAAAAGATATACAAAAATTATATTATTATATATTTATGTAAATTGTTATTATAAAATTAATAAAAACTTACACTTATAATGCAAAATTAACCAATTTTTCATCATATTTTTTTTTTTATCCAAAATTACACTTTTAAAAATATATGTCATAAGCAAATATAATTTATTAAAAAATTGTTTAGTAAATTATTATCAATGAAATTAAATAACTAATTTTAATGCAAAATTATATTATATTTTTTAAATAGTATATCATACCTCAACAACCATAAACATAATATATCTTCCTCTTACACCTTCTATAAAAAAAATGTTGACACATTTAGTACAATCATATTATATAATAAAAAATAAAAAATAGATACTTTAATAATAATAATCTTTATACACTATTATTCTCATTCTTTCTATTTTTTTGTTTATAGTAGACTAACTAAAATCAATATTCATGTGAATAAGTGTCAACTTTCTATTGACTATAAGAAAAGTAATATCTTTAATTAATATATATATATATATATATTCTTAACTTACAATTGAGAAGAAAATAATTAAATGTTAGTTTTTATAAGTCTTATATATGTGTTTGACCTTGTGTTGAGGATGTGACAAATAATTTTTATTATTCATATTATTAAAATATTATGCTAGAAGTTGATTATACTATGAAAGTTGGTGAATAAAGGTGAAAAAATTAAGTATACCCATGACAGTTCACTAGTAGTTGGGAAAGTAAGATTCAAAATGAGAATAATTAGATGGATGATATTCAAGTTTTTTCGTCTTTATCAATTACTAACCAAAATAAAATGGATTAATTGTTAATTAACTTACAAATGAATTTTTTCTATAATAACGATAATTGAGTAACAACTAAGAAATAAAATATAATAAAAAATGATGATCATGGAATAACTAAAGAAAAAATATACACACATTCTTCTTTTTCCGTTGATTGAGAAGAAGAAAAATGGTATTCTTTTTTCAAGGAGAAGAAGAATAATAATATAAGAAGAAAAAATTAGGCATGAAGGTAGCTATATCTAGGGTTTCGGATAGTCTTTGGCATGTAAGGAGCATTTTGTAATTGGTTAAGCTTTATATACCTATTTTTTTGATTGATTACATTTTGTATTTCAAACTCATTTGCATTCATATAATTAATGTCATCTATATATAATTAATTAAATTTGATGTTTTTTTTATAATTTGAACTGAAATCTGGATCATTTAGCAACTAACTAGTTACTTTCAACCATTAAACTATATAAATATATTTAATTATTACTTTTTTTATAACATTTGATTGATTTATTTTTCAGGATCTATTCGAGTGTACTAATGGTTCTATTGATGAAAATCGAAGGTCCGGATTAGAACACACCAAACAAATATAGGATAGATGGCGCTCAGATTTGAACCAGGATTATATCCGCATTCATCAAGGAGACGAGGCGGCAATACTGGCCAATCCTCCACGAGACTACGATCGAAATGATTCGGAGTTCGTGTGTAAAAACCATTACTTCATGGAAAATTTTAAGATACGATTTCATAATTCAAATAAAATGTGATATCAATTATTCTAACTTCATTTTTTATTTAAAATACAGCAAAATAGTCATACAATTGTTGTTAACAGAAATAAGCTGAAATTTCCACATCATCTTAGAAGTAGACTGTTTGCTCAAGTGGAAAAAAAGTTGGTATGTACATTATTTTTAATAACTTAATATATAAATAATGATATTAATTTATAAATCATTTATTTCAACAGACGCTTTAAATGGGACGGACCCCCTCCGTGGTTGAAGTATTCAATAGGACCGGTACCTCAAAACCAACGAAAGAAAACTCAACCCCCATCCCTAATAAACGAGAGCGAGAGAAAATTGTAAGTTAATTGAATTTAAATAAATTACATAAAGCTAGCTCATTATTATATAAATGAAAATTTATGTCAAATGTGCAGGCGGAGATGGAGGAGGTAAGAAGCAATGAACCTGATATATCTAACTTCGAATTGACGGAGAAAGTGTTTGAACGACAAAAGCATGGAGGAGTGATCGGTATGGGATCAGGTGTCCGGCCCACACACTTTCGAGAGGATCATCGAAGTGGCAACAATTCACAACGATCCACTAATCGGTTGTTTGACGAGAATCAAAGATTGACGATGAAAGTGGAGGAATTCGTAAAGAATGATGAAGAACCAACTCGAACGATTCATGAACTGCAAGTGGAAAAGCTATAAATGAGGACAAGAATGGAGGAATTTGAAATGTTTATGAGGCAATATCGACCACCTCCTCCTCCCCCCACCAGTTAATTCCAGTACGTTTTGATTGGTTATTTTGACTGATAACTGGTTTATGAAGGATTGTGTACGTTTTAATTCGAATGATAACAGATTATTTGAATGATTGATTTGGTTTAAAATTTTGAATGATAATGGTCATTATGTTTATGAATGTTATTTGTATATATATTGGTTTGGTTGAACAAGTTTTTGGTTGCACACAAAATAATTGGCCTATTTTGTACATTTTATAGGGAAAAACCGAGAGTTATATAGAAAACTTTCGTTTTTTCTTCAAAGGGAAAAACCAAAAGTTTTTCATATATCTCTCGGATTTATTTGAAAAGGAAAAATCGAGAGTTATATGAAAAGCTTTCGGTTTTTCTTTAAAGGGAAAAACCGAAAGATTTTTAGAAACCTCTCGGGTTTATTTGAAAAGGAAAAACCGAAAGTTATATGGAAAGCTTTTGGTTTTTCTTCAAATGGGAAAACCGAAAGTTTATCATATACCTCTCGGATATATTTGAAAAGGAAAAACCGAAAGTTATATGGAAAGTTTTCGGTTTTTTTCAAAGGAAAAACCGAAAGTTTTTCATATACCTCTCGGGTTTATTTGAAAAGGAAAAACCGAAAGTTATATGGAAAGCTTTCGGTTTTCTTCAAAGGGAAAAACCGAAAGTTATATGGAAGATTTCGATTTTTCCATTTCAAGAAAAACCGAAAGATTTTCAATTAACTCTTAGTTTTTCTCTCGGGTTTCTAAACTGAAAACTCTACGACATCTCTCGGTAAACACTCAATTATATTTATCGAAAGTCTTAGTACCGAGGAATGGTAAGAGTCACTCAAACTTTCGGTATTAGGTCTATACCGAGAGATATAGGGTCATTACCGAGAATTTTTACTCTCGATTTTGACCCCTTTTTCACTAGTGATATAATTCTAAGATTAAATTAATTTACTAATCTTGAAGATTCATAATATTTATGAAAAATATATGATTACATTTTTATATATATATGTACTTTTTTTTTATATTTTCCCAAGAATCTCTTATTTTGTATTTACCATCTCACATTAATAACTTACTTATTTATTAATTTATTATTATATTTATTCTCCACTGTCATTCACATGCACACTCTCACTTATTAATTTATCTATTCATTATATATATATATATATAAATGATTAGGGAAGAAAATTGGAATAGGAACGTGGCGCATTGTCATTCGTTGAAAAATTAATAAATTTTTTCTCTTTTATTTCTCTCATATTTCTTTATTCTTTTCCAACCAGTGATAGTGATGTGATGACACATCATTTCGTTCCTCATTCTCTCTCAAAAATTCTCTACCCCTATTACTTCTCGATATCAAATTCTCTACCTCTATCATTTCATCGGGTAATAATAGTAGGAGCGAAAAATTTGCAACGAAATGATGTGGAAGTCTAATTAAGTACGATTACTCAACATTTCTAATATTTATTTATCTCTCTTATTTTATTAATCATTTATTTTTTTTAACTCTTCAATCTTTATTAATAATTTATTTCTATGCTTAATTTTTAAATATATATATTTATATATTTTATTATTTAACGTATTTATTTATAAAAAAATTAGAATAATAATAATAGGGATAATAATAAATCAAATAAAAAATAACAAAATATATATTTTTAAATATATATTATATTTGATAAATATATAATTCAAATAATAAAAAATTAATATAAAAATTCTTTATTTTTTTTTAAATTAAGTATTTCTCTCCTCTCTCTTTCTATATATATATATATATATATATATATATATATATATATATATATATATATATATATATATATATATATATATATATATATATATATATATATTTATTTATTTATTTATTTATTTATTTATTTGTTTTAAAATGAGTTATACGAGAGAAAATAAATAAATCAAATATATAAATATATAATTTTTAAAATTATATATATTTTTTTACTAAAACTCTTTATTAGTTGTTTTTTCTTTTTTCTCTCTTTATTTATTTTATATTTGGTTTTCTTTTAAGATGTATTATAAACTCAATCATTTATCTCAAAATGTTATTTCCTCTTGGTGAACTTTTTTTTTATTATTTACCATTGAATATTAATATATCATAGTTTGAGTTATATTTATTTTGAATATTAATATGGTTTGATTTGAGTTATTTATAAATTTTTATTTTCTCAATTATAACTTATTTTAAAAACTAATAAATAAATAAATAAATTATTAACACAAATATATATATATTATATATATATATATATATATATATTAGATATAGGACATAAATAATTAATTAAAAAATTCAGTATTTTTATATTTAATTTTTTATTCTCTTAAATACACATTTATCAAATATAATATATATTTGTAAATATATATTTTGTTATTTGATTTATTATTGTTTCTATTATTATTCTAAATTTTATAAATAAAAAAGTTAAATAATAAAATATATAAACATATAATTACAAATTAATAATATAAATAAATTATTAATTAAGATGGAAGAGATAAAAAAATAAATGATTAGTTAAGAGAAATGAGAAAATATTAATTAACAAGAGAGATAAAATTTATTTGTATTGATTAAACAAATATAATTTTTATCTTAAGTGAAAAAGTCATATATTCTTAAACTTTAATTTACTTACCTATTTTTTTTTTTTAATATTAATGTCTCTAAAATACTTATTTTAAAACTTTTTTAATACTAGGTTGAATTTCAAATTTCATAGATTTGTTTCTAAATAATAAAAGTTTGTTCTATATCGGTCCTGTATCAACTTTAATATTTTGATGTTAAAAGATAGATGTTGACTTAAATTTAAGGATGACAATTTAAAATCAGTCAGTAGTAATCGAATCAAATTGATTTGTATAGTTTTTTTCCGCTTTAATTGGGGATCGGGCGGAAGGAAAACTTGAAACAAGTAAATTTACATGTCTGTACTAATTCTCGAACCGAATAAAAAAAATTTACTTTATTTAATGATATTTGTTTAAAATAATTAATATATATACTTATTTAATGCCATTATTATTTTTAATTTTATTAATAAAAAAATATTTTATCTTTTCTTATTTAATCCAATTATTACAAGTTTATATTATTTTTGAAATTTTATTTTGATTATTATGATTGATAAAGTTTATTTGTTTAGTATTTAATATTTTAACAGGATTGATATTGAATGTTATCTCGATTTAGTATTTGATATTTTCATAATTTATAACTGTAACTATATGAATTATTTTTTTATATTTTAAGTTTATTTTTTTTTTAAATTTTGGTATACCACTGGAAATTCTGTCTCAGATCAGGACGAAAATAGTTTATATTTAAAATTCCGTCGAAGATCGAGACGAGGATGGAATGCGATTTTTCGAACTGAACTGCCCCATTACAATCCCTATTTAAATTTCTTTTGTACGAAACTTATGAGTAATGACATAAACATTATCAACCCATGTCCTTATGTCATGTATTCAAAAACAACCAAATACTACATTCATAAATAAGTTTATGCAATATATAATTGCAATCTTTCAGGATCCCTTTCGGCTCAATTGAAAACCTCTCCCAACTTATTCATTTTTCATTTAGTTACAACAATTTAATTGGTCTCGTCTCTCGTTCTATTTCAAATCTTAATTAGGCAACTTTATTATCCCTCGACAATAAATAATCTCTTGCCATAATTCAAATATGACAAAACTTTATTATCTCGATCTTTCTTCCAATAACTTTGATGGAACATTTTACCTAGACACCGTTTCAAATCTAGGCCATGTTCATTTGGGACATAATAATAACTTTGGTTATTGTGATCACATTGTTAGTTGATTAGTGTCTATTGTCAAATGTGCGCACAATCAGTACAATCGGCACAATCAGCACAATCGGCACAGTCGACACAATCGACACGAACGACACGGTAGCGGCTCTAATTGCTAAGTCGTTCTTTCTTCTACAAATCTTGGTTGGAAGGTTATGGTTTCTGATTTACCCTATTCTGTATAGCTAGGGTTTCATGTATACCATATTCTATAATTGCTATTCTTAATTGCTTTGTTTTTTTGTTCCGTTCTTCATTAAAATGGGAAGAATGAAAAACAATAAGTATAAGGAAGTCAAGGAATTTGTGATGGAAGGTTTAAGGGAGGTAGCTAAAAAGAAAATTGATATGATTGCTGAAGAAATAATCCAAGAAAAACAGGAATGCAACAAAGATGAGGAACCAATTGCTGTCAAAAATCCCGAAGAAAATGCTGCAGGAAAATAGGGGAAGAAAGAAGTAATTTGGAATGTTGGTTATAATGAAAGAGCCAACCTGTTTGGTCTTAAAAACTAGATTACCAAACTCCTAATGCATGCTAAGAAGGTTGAAATTACAATCAGTAAAGAGAAACTTATCAAATAACAGTCCAACTCAATATTCATTATCTTCAGGACTGGAATTTACTGAAGAAAACAGAATATGAGGAAATAGTTAAATGGTCAGTTGATGCAATGAAGGAGCTGATGAAGGCTCCCAAAACCAAGACCAACACTATTAGGAGTAATTCAAAATGGAAAGTCAACGAGGTATGGAAGAATAAAGTAGAAAAAAAATCTGAAGATCATGCCTATAAAGGAAAAATCTACTCAGGGGATATCCAAACAAAGGTAGAGGTACTCAACTCTCCTTTTGAATTCAAACTGCCTTCAAAGTAGAGGTGAAATGTATTGAAGATTGGTAGTTTGTAGTGGTTGGAAACTTCATTGGAAAAAACAGAGTATCATTCCCATCTACCAAAGAGGATCTAATTAAACAGTGGGGAGAAAAGAGGCTTGAAAAGTTTCCGCAAATATACATGATCTCTACTTCCTACAGTTCAAAAAAGGCTCAAATTTGAAAGAAATCTTGGAGAAAGGGCATACTTATATAGGATCAAATTGTATGAAGCTGGAAAAGTGGTCAGAAGAGATACAAAGAAAACTAAAAGAAACAACCCATATTTGGTTCAAGCATTGGAACATTCCAGCCCACATGTACAATGCTGAATCAATTAGTCATTTTGCAGGTACAATTGGGAAACCATTATATATGGACCCAATAAATGAAGGAGGAGAGCACTTGTCATTTTCTAGAATTATAATTGAAGTGCATCCTAGGAGTTTCCTACCAATGAAAATGGCAGTTGTTGACAGAAAAGGAAAACACAATGTCATGGAGATCTCTTATGAATGGAAACCAAAGAGGTGTACTTTCTGTAATACTTTCCTGCATAATAAATGTGATAAAGTTAGAGAAGAAGAGCAGAAAAACTAGAAAAGTCAGGAAGCATAAAATAAAAAGAAGGAAATAGAGGAGGCCAAACTCAAAGATCAAATAGTTGTAGAAGAAAGCAAGAAGGATTCTGGGAAAAAGGAAAATAGTGAAGGAAAGAAAGTAAAAGGAATCAAGGTGAAGAGGAAAAGAAAATTTTATGTAATGCGAAGGATCAGGATGAAAAAGGAAGATGAACCTCAAGTTGTTGTCGAGGAAACTCAAGAGGAAGACACCCAAAATTTCAAAGCTGAAACATAGAATTCAAAAGTCGATGAAGAAGATTCCAAAACCAATTTGGAGTCTGAAGCTAAAGCCGAAGATAAGGAAGACACAAACACAGAAATTCAAGTTGAAGATAACAAAGGTAAAAGCCCCGAAATTCTCAGAAACAATTATTTCTATCAAATCAGAACGAGCTCATACAAAAAGAGAATTCAAAATGAGAAACAACAATACTCATCATCCTCTTCAATACAATCTCCTTACATCGTCAGAAGAAGGGGAAGAGGAAGAGGAAGAGGAAGAGGAAGAGGAAGAGGAAGAGGAAGAGGAAGAGGAAGGGGAAGAGGACCTCTCAATGAAGATAGATGACATGCGAAAATCCTAGACTGGGATAGTTAGGTTTGAATGTAGTCTTTTCTATTTGTTCTCTGTTTCTTTTAGAATGTATGAATGTTACTAATCAGTTTTTAAGGTCTTTTGATTGTCATCCTTAATCATAGCTAGGGTTTGTCTAGCTTTGATTTCTGACCCTCCCACTTTTGGGATTTTAATGAAATGGTTTTAACTGTTTTTCTAAAAAAAATAACTTTGGTTAAATGACCATGTCCAACATTACCAATCTCTTTTACTCTCACTTTGGTCATTAATCCACAACTAACCTCTTATCTCGTGATACATCTCCTCACATATTTTACAATATACAACATGACTTCTTTTTTTCTTCATTTTAGCTAACTAACAATCTCATTATATATTTATCCACACCCTAACCAACCTCTCATACCGTGACCTTACACACTTTCATTTCTGTTAAATCAACTGTCTCCAACATTACTAATCTCTTTTACCCTCACTTTGAACATCAATGCCAATCAACCTCTCATCGCGTGACCTTACACACTTTCATTTCAATCAAATCAACTATTTCCAACATTACCAATCTCTTTTACCCTCACATTGACTCATCAATCCCAATCAACCTCTCATCGCATGACCTTACTTACTCCGATTAACAAACTATCTCATTCAACATTTTAATCCCACCAATCTCAATCTCTCATAGTGACTTTAAACTTTCACCTTTAAACATTAAGTCATTTTTCCAAAAAAAAACTTTCACTTTAGTACATTACCAACCTCTTTTATCCTCACTTTGGCACACCAATCCCCATTCAACCTCTCATTGTGTGGCATATTCACTTTGACTAACTAACCATCTCATCTCATTCCACATATTTATCCACCAATATCAATCGACCACTCATATTGTGACTTTATAATTTCATTTTGGTACAATATCAATCTCTTTTACCCTCACTTTGGCCCACAAATCCCTAATCGACTTCTTATTGTGTGGCATACTTACTTCGACTAACCAACCATCTCATTCCACATTTTTATCCTCCAATCTCTTCAACCACTCATTTCGAGACTTACATTTCACTTCAGTCAAACAATCCACTCATCACGTTGGTAATTCTAATTATCTTGTCATTAATATTCACTGGTTGTCTTACACCATTAAAAGGGTAATTCTTTTCTTTAGAGATGTTATAATTCTTGACTTAAGTAAATACATCTTTGTAATTGGCGTCGTAGCCACCAAAATTGTCAAATAAATTATATGGAGTATCAGGTTTAAAAAATTGTGTTAGGATCGGGGACACCCTTGGAGGACCGGGGTGTTCCGGTTTTGGAAGGGTAGTCGCTTACAACAACACAACACACAATTTGGTGATAGTCTGGTTAAAGACTACAACCGTTTTCAACACTACGCAAACTGTCACAGACTCTTGAACCGGGTTCAAGGGCGGAAATGTCTATTTCAGTCTGAAGCAACACACACGACTTGGATGAGGTTTATGAAGAGTCGGTTTATGGAGTATGTATAGACCGATTTTGATTATAGGAATTAGATTATGTTTCGGTTAATGTATTTCGGTTTTAGAGTAAATAAACGGGAAATAAGTAAAAGACACGAGACAAGATTTTTATGGATGTTCGGAGCAAACTCTCCTACGTCATCCCTTCTTCTCAGATTATGAGAAGGATCTCCACTAACTTTTAAAGTTACAAAACTCACAATGTCGGTCGAGCCTAACTCGCTACTCGCCGGTTACACCAAATTACTCTTGATGTAATACAATAATACAGTACAATAAAGCTTTCGGTAAATAGAACAACAGTTTTGGATCGCGCGTGAGATTTCTTTCTCTCTCTTAGGAATTTTCGGACCGTCATAAATGAAGTCGCTTTGTCTTCCTTTTATAGTGAAGAGCATCCCAACGGTCATTTACTTCTCTCACCGTGGGATTGGTCAGTTTGAAGCCACGCCGGTTTAGAGAGGTTGTGTGCATGTTTCAACTTCCTGGCACTTGGCAAGCATGTATATACCAGTCAGATATTGATGAAGCAATCGGCTTGCAATTTTGGACACGTGTCAGACATGCACCTTCTGGCTGTTTGAGTCGGATCTTCGGATCAGCAATTCATCATTGTCTTTATCGCATGCTTCTGATCTGGATCTTATCTTCTTTTATTTTCCCAAGACACGTCTATTTCGTCATATTACGTCATCTTTGTAATTCTTAGTTTTCGGTTGACTCTTTCGTAGTGTGATCCGGTTGGAGTATGAACCTTTTCTTTGCTAGCCGGTCTGTTTAAGATGTTGAAGCCGGTTCCTCTTGATCATTACTTGATCATCTGGAGACGGATTTCTTTGATATGCTCTTTGGCCGGTTTATGTAGTTTCCAGTCGGTTTATACGGTTCAATCTGTTCCTGCACATAAAAGTTAATAGTAGTTTAGTTTTTCTGGCCGCTTGAAAATGAACTTACTTAATTTTTCTATCAATTTCTCCCTTATTAATTATTTAGAATAAATATTCAAAAATTGTAATGTATGGCCGGTTTGAAAATTAACTTAATTAATTTTTCTATCAATTTCTCCCTTTTTGATTATTTAGAATAAATTTTCAAAAATTGTAATGTATGGCCGGTTTGAAAATTAACTCACTTAATTTTTCTATCAATTTCTCCCTTTTTGATTATTTAGAATAAATATTCAAAAATTGTAATGTATGGCCTGTTTAAAAATTAACTCACTTGTGAGATAGTTGACTCTTAATACCCTAGGGCTTAACCGGGATATTAGAGTTGGAGAACCGATGACACATTTCCTCAATGGTCACCGGGGAGTAAGTGAGGTCGGTTACCCCTTCAGTGGGTAAACCGCAGTATTCAGCGAAATCCGTCTCGATGAATAGGAAGGATTGGCCATAGATCTGAGCCACGATGATGTCTCGGTGCACTTCTTTTGCAGTTTCGAAGAACTCATCGACTACCAGGTAGTCGATGATGAATCTGTTCTCCAAAAATCCTCTTAGCCCGCTTCTTTCAACGGCTAAGAACATGTCTTTGATATCATAGTCTTCATATTGATATATGGAATTGAAATCAGCTAGCAGAATTTTCTTGGCGAGTGGATCAGAATTCATGATCTTGTGATAGTCTTAGTTCACGAATTCTTTGTGAATAGTGAATTTTGTGAAGTGTTGTGAGGATTAAAGGGTTGTTTATATAGCCAGAGGTTCAGCTAGATTAGTAGGTTGAGCATGCTTAGTGATGTCATCGATCAATAAATAGGTTTTAACTTGTTGAAGTGTATAATGTTTATTTCCAATGCAAAGTTAATCATTACTAAGGATATTCATGATGACAATAAATCTATTGACAAGATGTTAGTCTCCCTCTCTTGATGATGGACACATGTCGAGGTAAACTGTTTTCTATTTATTACAGGCTTCATTTCTCAAGGTTTGCATGAAAACATTGTTAGTTGTCCTAGGTTAACCGGAAAAATTCAGTTCATCTAAACCATGATGCATTTACACTAATTGGTTTTCCGTGACCGGTTTTAGTTGGATATTTTATTCCGGTGTGAAGAAATATTGAATTGAATCAACATTTGTTCAGTTTTGGATTAAGTTTATCCATTTTTACCAAGTCATTTGAACCTCTTAGTGTGTATACATGTGACTTGATATCATGAAGTGATCAGGCATAACCGGAGACTTCCTTCCGGTTAGCATTCTTGAATATTTAATGGCCTATTTGAATATGGTTTGAGAAGCGAGAGCTTCTCCCTGAACGCATATCCCAGTTTTTCATGATAATGTATGTAAACAGTATGCATGAAAGATCATGGTAAAAGTTGCTTGCTATTAGTAAGTTCTAAAATATTTCTGAAATGAGAAAACATAGCTTCCTGTAGTGGTTTTGGTGAAGATGTTAGCTACTTGTTGCTCTGTTGAGACGTATTCCAGCCGGATGTGCTTCTGTTGAACATGCTCCCGGATGAAGTGATGTCTTATGTCAATGTGTTTCGTTCTTGAGTGCAACACCGGATTGTATGTGATTGCTATTGCATTGGTGTTGTCACAGAATATTGGAGATTCATCAGCTATTACACCAAAATCTCTTAGTTGGTATTGTATTCAGAGGAGTTGTGCACAACAGTTTCCGGCTGCTAGGTACTCTACCTCTGCGGTTGATGTTGCAACTGAGGTTTGCTTCTTGCTGTTCTATGTAACGAGCCGGTCTCCCAGAAATTGGCAAGTCCCACTTGTACTCTTTCTATCGATTTTGTATCCTGCGTAATCCGCGTCTGAGTAACTTATGAGATTAAAGCTTGAATCTTTTGGGTACCAAAGTCCCACATCTTGAGTCCCTTTCAGATATTTTAATATTCTTTTAGCCGCGGTGTAGTGTGATTGCTTTGGATTGGCTTGAAATCTCCCGCATACTCCGACCGCAAATAGGATGTCCGGTCGGCTGGCTGTTAGGTAGAGCAAAGATCCAATCATTCCTCGATATGCTGTGATGTCAACAGCTTGACCATCCTCATCTTTGTCTAATTTTACGGAAGAGCTCATCGGTGTAGCCGCCTCAGCACATGTATCCATTCCAAATTTCTTCAACAGTTCGGCTGTGTACTTTGGCTGGCTTATGAACGTTCCGGTCTCGATCTTCTTAACTTGAAGTCCTAGTAAGAAACTCAGTTCTCCCATCATACTCATTTGAAATTTGGCAGTCATCATTTTCGAGAATTTATCACATAACTTTGGATCGGTTAATCCAAAAATAATATCATCAACATAGATTTGAACAAGTAATATATGTTACTTTTTCTCAAATTTGAAAAGTGTTTTATCGACTGATCCTATTGTAAACTTATGATCAAATAAGAATTGCGTTAATGTGTCATACTAGGCTCTTGGAGCCTGTTTCAAACTGTAAAGGGCTTTGTTTAGCCGGTAAAAATGATTTTCATATTTTGAGTTTTTGAAACCTAGAGGTTGATTAACATACACCTCTTCATTTACTTTGCCGTTTAGAAAAGCACTTTTAACATCCATTTGAAAAACATTGAAATTTTTAAAAGCTGCAAATGCTAGAAATATTATAATGGCCTCAAGTCTAGCTACAGGAGCAAATGATTCTTCAAAATCAACGCCTTCTTCCTGTTTATAGCCTTGATCCACTAACTGGGCCTTGTTCCTCGTAACTAAACCGTCTTCATTGAGTTTATTTCTGAACACCCACCGTGTTCCTATAACCAGTTTGTTTTTCGGTCTAGGAACTAGGTACCAGACTTTATTTTTCTCAAACTCGTTTAGTTCCTCTTGCATTGCTAGGATCCAGTCTGATCTGACAATGCTTCATCCACCTTTTTCGGCTCAATTTGTGATATGAAAGCTGAGTTTTCATAGTGTTCCAAATTTTGTTGCCTAGTTCGGACGGGTGAGGATATGTTACCTATGACTAGTTCAAGAGGATGATTTTTGTTCCTTCTGAGGTTTATCCGAGACGTGTGTTCCAAGCATTCGGTTGGCTGATCAAGGTTAGACTGATCGGTAGGATGAACAGAGTCAGACCGACCGATTTCTTCAGTTAAAACTGAAGAGTCAACTTTCTACGGTGAAGCAGCTTGAACAGGTTGAGGTTCAGCATCAACCGCTTGATCATTAACTAATCGCCTAAAGACCGGAACCTCATCTTCATCATCAGAATAGATATTGAAATTTTCCATTCTGTTATGAAGGTCGAAGGGTAATACAGTGTTTCGTTCAACCGATTCATCAAAAACAACGTGAGATGTTTCTTCAACTGTTAAAGTTCTAATACTATATATTCTATATGCTTTACTTACAGCTGAATATCCCAACATTATTCCTTCATCAGATTTAGCATCAAAAGCGGTCAAATAATTTTTGCCGTTGTTATGAACAAAACATTTACTACCAAAAATTCGAAAATACCGTATGTTTGGAATTCGATCATAGTATATCTCAAAAGGGGTTTTGGAAAAACGTTTAGTTACTAGAGATCGGTTTTGAGTGTAACATGCAGTATTGATAGCCTCGGCCCAAAATTTTTGAGCAATACCCGAATCGGCTATCATTGACCTTGCAGCTTCTTTGAGAGTTCGGTTTCTTCTCTCATCCAGGCTGTTTTGTTGAGGTGTTCTGGAACTAGACAACTCGTGTCTAATACCGGAATCATCAAGAAAAGTAGTTAATTTGATGTTTGTAAACTCAGTTCCTCTATCACTTCTTATTTTGTTTACCCGAATGGATTTTTCATTTTGTATTCTCAAAAAAAGTTTAATCAGGTTTGGTGTTGCTTGATTCTTAGAAGTTAAAAATATTACACAAGTGAATTTAGAATAATTATCAACAACTACCATAGTATATTGCATGCCTCCTAGACTTGTTACTCTAACCGGACCAAACAGATCCATATGAAGGAGTTCTAAACATCGTTTGGATTGATGATTTCCTTTACTTTTGAAAGAGGACTTTATATGTTTACCCATTTGACATGCCGCACATACTTCATCTTTTGAAAACTTGACATTTGGAAAACCGTAAACCAATTCCCTAGAACATATGAAGTTTATTGTTTTGAAGTTCAAATGGTTTAGCCGTTTGTGCTAGAGCCAGTTTGGATCATTTCCAGCTATCATGCATACAGGATTTTCAAACATGGTTTTCCAATCAACTTTATAGATATTTACCATTCGATTACCGGTTAATAGAATGTCATTTTGATGATCTTTAACTAAGCATGCATTTTTATGAAACTCAAATTTTTATCCTACATCGCACATTTGACTAATGCTTAATAGGTTGAAATGCAAGTTCTCTACCAATAATACATTATTTATAACCAGGTTACCATGGACAATCTTACCCTTGCCCACAGTTATACCTTTTGAGTTGTCACCAAATGTGATAACTGCTCCGGTTTCATAAGTGATATCTGCTAGTAGTTCACTGTCACCGGTCATGTGTCTTGAGCATCCACAGTCTAGATACCATTCTGAGTTCCTTAGCCGGTTGCTTCTCCTAACTTGTAAGAAAAAAATATTTACACCTTTTTGGTACCCACATTCAGTTGGGTCCATGGTTGATTAGTCCCTTTGGAATCCAGACTTGAATAAGTATGATCACTTTCCCGGTATTTGTTCTTATGGTATTTGGCTTAACTTCTTGATCTTTGCTCAAGAATGCCTTATATCGAGGTGATGACTATTTTTGAGGTTGAAATGTACTTGTTTTGTTTCGTTTATCTTCTGTTCGGTTGACTTTCCTTCTCTCAGGATGAAGCCATTTTTTTGATTCGGTTGGACTTACATATTTTAGTTCCGGTTTTATGACAGTTTCAGCCTCGTTGTTGGTTGAAGAGCTCTTGACAAATCTTACAAAAGGAAGATTGTCTTTTGTGAGTTTCATCCCGTTAGGTTGACTTGGTTTATTTGATTTGTTTTGTTTGTATCCAACACCAAATTTACACTTAGGATGTCTTTTATATTTGCACATCTGATTTACGGCTTTACGTGATCTTTTCCAAGCAGCCGTAATGTACAATGTTCGTTCATTTACTTCAGTTATCGGTTGAACTGTCTCCTCATTCTCTAAGGATAGTTTAGTCAGTTCATACACTGTGGTTTCGCATGTCTCACCAGCAATACCACTTGACTCTACGATTTTATGTTCCACCGGAGTCGGCATATAGGCAGATATGTTTCTGAACTCAGTGACCATTTCGTTGAGTACAGAAATCAGATCTTCCTTAGTAAATTCATCAGAGGAGAAATCAAATACCTCTTCGTCGTTTGCCATGAAGCATGTTACTCTCTCCTCATCATTTTCGTTGTCGGAATACGCCCATTCGCTTCCACCGTCGGATGCAATGAGTGCCTTTTGTATTTCCTTCCCTTCATCGGCTTTCTGGTTATCATTTCTCCGGTAATCGTTTCTTTGGTTGTCGTTTCTCCGGTAGTCATTCCCTTGGTAGTTGTTACCCTGATACCGGTTACCTTGATAGTTGTTGCCTTGGTAATTGCCTTCCGGTTTTCGATCGTCTCTTCTTGGTTTTCTACATTCTGACCTGAAATGTCCAAAATCATCACAGTTATAACATCTTTTATTTGATTTATCAACGTAATTATAATTAAAGTTGTTGTTAGATGGCGATTGGTTTTCTTCATGAATCTCCCAAATTTCTGAGCTAGCATCGCCATCACATCTTCACTGATCTGGTCAGCGTTTTTGACTACAGCCGGAGCGGTTAATACTTGGACCGCTGGTTCCATAAATGTAATTAGAGCTCTGGTTGCGGTTGACGTAGATGCCTCGTCTTCGATCCGAGACTTAATCTCAAACTCATAAGCTTTCAGATCTTCGAACACGTCATGCAATTTCATCTGCCCGAGGTTTCTTAACTCCCTCATCATCATGGTTTTGATATCCCATGTGCTCGGCAGTGATCTTAAAGCTTTAATAATTACTTCCCAGTTGTCGTATCTTTTTCCGAGTGTTTGTAGCTCGTTGACCACACTGGTGAACCGGTTGCTGAATTCTTTCATGTTTTCCCTCGGTTTCATCCTGATGTTCTCATATTTTTGAGTAGCCATCAAGATTTTATTCTCTTTTGTTCTTTCGTTTCCTTCATGGATCTGAATAATCATTTCCCAGACTTCCTTTGCACTTTCACAATCTGATATTTTGTTCAGTGTGTTATTGTCTATAGCCTTGTAGATGTATCTCATGCAATGGTTCTCCAGGTTACTCCTTCTTCGATCCTCAGTTGTCCATGCGTCTATCTCCTTATTGATCTTAATTGGCCCTTCCTTTAGAACTCTGCTCATCTCATCATCCAGCGTAATCAAATGTAGATACATCTGTTTCTTCCAGCTGCTAAAAACTTTACTGTTTAGCATTGGTGATTTGTCGCTGTGGGTCATGCTTCCCATTTTCTTCGGTTGCTTGAGTGTTAAGAACCTCGCTCTGATACCACTTGTTAGGATCGGGGACGCCCTTGGAGGACCGGGGTGTTCCAGTTTTGGAAGGGTAGCCGCTTACAACAACAAAATACAAAATTTGGTGATAGTCCGATTAAAGACTATAACCGTTCTCAATACTACGCAAACTGTCACAGACTCTTGAACCGGGTTCAAGGGCGGGAATGTCTGTTTCAGTCTGAAGCAACACACACGACTTGGATGAGGTTTATGAGGAGTCGGTTTAAGGAGTATGTATAGACCGGTTTTGATTATAGGAATAGGATTATGTTTCGGTTAATGTATTTCGGTTTTAGAGTAAATAAACGGGAAATAAGTAAAAGACACGAGACAAGATTTTTATGGATGTTTGGAACAAACTCTCCTACGTCACCCCTTCTTCTTAGATTATGAGAAGGATCTCCACTAACTTACAAAGTTACAAAACTCACAATGTCGGTCGAGCCTAACTCGCTAGTCGCCGGTTACACCAAATCACTCTTGATGTAATACAATAATACAATACAATAAAGCTTTCGGTAAATAGAACAACAGTTTTGGATCGCGCGTGAGATTTCTTTCTCTCTCTTAGGAATTTTCGGACCGTCATAAATGAAGTCGCTTTGTCTTCCTTTTATAGTGAAGAGCATCCCAACGGTCATTTTCTTCTCTCACCGTGGGATTGGTTAGTTTGAAGCCACGCCGGTTCAGAGAGGTTGCGTGCACGTTTCAACTTCCTGACACTTGGCAAGCATGCATATACCGGTCAGATATTGATGACGCAACCGACTTGTAGTTTTGGACACGTGTCAGACATGCACCTTCCGGCTGTCTGAGTCAGATCTTTGGATCAGCAATTCATTATTGTCTTTATCGCATGCTTCTGATCCGGATCTTATCTTCTTTTATTTTCCCAAGACACGTCTATTTCGTCATATTATGTCATCTTTGTAATTCTTAGTTTTCGGTTGACTCTTTCGTAGTGTGATCCGGTTGGAGTATGAACCTTTTCTTTGCTAGCCGGTTTGTTTAAGATGTTGAAGCTGGTTCCTCTTGATCATGACTTGATCATCTGGAGCCGGATTGCTTTGATATGCTCTTTGGCCGGTTTATGTAGTTTCCAGCCGGTTTATACGGTTCAATCTGTTCCTGCACATAAAAGTTAGTAGTAGTTTAGTTTTTCTGGCCGCTTGAAAATTAACTTACTTAATTTTTCTATCAAATTGAATAACTCATGAGGAGGTAAAAGGACAACATGTTTGTTTACAAAGAAGATGTTGAAGCATGATTCGATAGCAGCCGCCACAAGGATTACCTAACAACATTCCGGCAGCGATATACAAAAATTATATTATTATATATTTACGTAAATTTTTATTATTAAATCAATAAAAACTTATTAGCTTCTTTTTTATTACGAACAAGTAAGAAAATTTTTATCATATTATTTCAGTTCTTCTATCCAATTACACTTCTGAAAATAAATGTTATAAACAAATACATATTATTAAAAAACTGTCAAATAAATTATATGTAGTATTAGGTTTCAAAAAGTTTAATAACTTATGCGGAGATAAAAGTACAACATGTTTGTTTGCAAAGAAGATGGTGTAGTATGATTTGATAACAGCCGCAACGATAATCCAATAACAATCTGGAAACTATATAAAAAAATATATTATTATATATTTAAGCAAATTGTTATTACTAAATTAATAAAAACTTACTTGCTCCTTTTTTTTTAATTATGAACAAAAGTAACAAAGTTTTCATCATATTCTCTGTCTCCATCCGATTACACTTCTAAAAATAAATGTTTTAAACAAATACATATTTTAAAAAAAATGTTTAGTAAACTTATTATGAATGAAATTAAATAATTAATTTTAATGGAAAATTATATTATATTCTTTAAATAGTATATCATACCTCATATACCATAAACATAATATTCCTTCTTCTAAAACTTTCTGTAAGAAAAAAAAAATGTGCACTTTTAGTACAATAATATTATATAATAAAAAATAAAAAAAAGTTACTATAATAATAATAATCTTTATACACTATTATTCTTATTCTTTCTATTTTTTTAATAGGACACTAACTAAAATCAATATTCATGTTTGTAATTGTGAACTTCCTATTAACTTCAAGAAAAGTAAATATCTTTAATATATATATATATATATATATATTCTTAACTAATAATGTGAATAAAATAATTAATTGTTACTTTTTATAAATCATATGACAAATTTATTATCGATCTTTAGGATTCTTAAAATATTATGTTAGAAATGAATTAGATGGTGAAAGTTGGTGAAGAAAGGTGAAAGAAATTAAACATACCCATGACGGTTCACTAGTAGTTGGAAAGGTAATGTTCAAAATGAGAATAATTAGATAGATGATCTTCGGGTCTTTTCCGTCTCTATCTGTTATTAACCAAAATAAAATAGATTAATTGTTAATTAACTCACAAATAAATGTTCTTCAATAATAAAGTTGAATAATAAAAATGATTGAGTAGTAGCCCAGAAATAAAATATAATAAGAGATGATGATCCAGTAACTAAAGAAAAAATATACATGCACATTCTTGTTCCGTTACCGAGAAGAAGAAATATGGTATTCTTTTTTGAGAAGAAAAAGAATAATATAATTAGGGTTAATTCGATGCTATCGATAAATATAGTGCATGTATCCAATAAGAAAACGTCACATGTACAAAGAGAAAAAGCCAATAAATGAGAGAGGTAATACTTCACTTTTGTGTATAGGTGTCACCTCATGAGATGAATACAAGTAATACATGTACAGGTAGGATCAAATTAACCTATAATTAGGGTTATAGAAAGTCTTTGACATTTTGAATCATTCATTATGCATGTTTTTACTCTTTCTAGCTTTAAATAACTATTTTTTTTATTGATTACATTTTTTTTCAAACTCATTTGCATTCATATATTTAATGTCACCTATATATTTAATTAACTTTATTATTTTATATACTGCCAATAATTATTATTTTGTCCTATAAATTATTAAATTTGATGATTTTTATAATTTGAACCAAACTTTTGATCATTTTGCAGCTAACTAGCTATTTTGAAACATTAAACTATATAAATTTATTTAATTATAATATTATAATATATTAACTATAATTCACTTTTATTAGAACAAAATTAAATTTTAATAAATGTAATTCTGTTTTTAATTTTATACAAATTTTAATACATTCACCAGTAGAAAAATGACTATTAAAGACGGAGAAAACTGTCATTAAAAGTGTTAATGCTGACGTTAATAATTATTATTAACGTAGACGAACAAAGTCGTCTAACAGCGACACTAAAAAATCCGACGTTATATTTTTTTATTATTAACCACGACTTTAGGGGAAGTAGTCGTGGTTAATAATATTATTAATAATCAAGGTTTTAGGAGAATGGTTTGGTTAATAATACTATATTATTAACCATGACGTTCTCCCAAAGCATTGGGTAATAATACTGTATTATTAACCACGACTTTCTCTCAAATCCGTGGTTATTAATAAAGTATTATTAACCACATCGTTCTCCCAAAGTAGTGGTTAATAATATTGTATTATTAACCACGACAATGGGTAACGACGTGGTTAATAATATTGTATTATTAACTACGACTTTGGGAGAACGCCGTGGTTAAAAATTTTAAAAAATTTAAAAGTCGCGGTTATTTTTTGATTTTCACAAAACCCGTTTCAAATATTTTTACGAAAAAAAGACAATACGAAAAAAAAATTCATAAATCAAATTAAATCTAAATTCGACAAAATTTAAAAATAGTAATACAAAAATCTGAAATCATATCGTAATGTGAATCAGTGATTAGGGAGGGAGGGGATTCCTAGACATGAACGCCTCAAAAGCCTCTTGTTGTGCGCGCACCTGTGCCTCAATATCGTTAATCCTTTTCTTTTGTGCCTCCTTTTGTTCTCTTCCTATTTTGCGCGCACCTGCGCCTGGATATTGTTAATCCTTTGATCATGTGCCTCCTTTTGTGCTTCCTGTTTTGCGCGTATCATATTCAACTCTTTTTGTAGAATCCTTTTCTCCTCTATCAATGTTTGTTGTGACACACGCGAGTTAATTCTTGAAGAAGAACTTCCCCTTTGACCAGGTCTGAAGTGAGTGGGAGGTGTTCTCGATCCCATCCCTATCACCCTCTCGTGTCCCTATCGTCTTAAAGTAGACTCAAACACCTCAAGCGGTGACATAATAGGATTTGTTTCTAACCGCTTGCGCATCACAATCTACAATCATTTACAACATTAATATTAGTAATTTTAAACCTAGACATTCAAACTAAAACGATAGAAATGATAACAACTTACGATAGCCTGTTCAACGAGCGGAGAAGGCGTGAGTGTCAAATCATCGACAATCGCTCTCCTAGTGTGTGTTTGTAGAAAGAATTCTACTTAACTAGGGGGTGTCCCATCTCCATCTACTGTACAAATAACATACATATATCATATGTTAGATATTATGTAAATTGAATACTTTTATTAAAAATTACCATATCTCATTTTTTCTGCGAAAATGGTTTACTGCCGGTGTGGTGGGGGTACATCAATTTCTTTCTGTTGTCAGTGTTGGTCTTACTTTTTTTCTGCAATTACAAGATAGTAGTTTTTAGTTAATAGTCGAAAAACATATAAAATGAAATATAAATGACTATGTACTACACCTTAAATTTAGACGCAAAGTAGTGATTGTCAAGAAAATAATTCCAATCTTTGTGATAAAATTCCCGAGAAGGTTTTATTCTGATTCTGTCATCGTCGTTATTATACAGGTTGATGTAAGTCTTCTTGTTTGCATATCTCCACCTACCCCATGCCTTCTTTTCTTGTAGCATCGTCTTATCTCTATAGGCTTCAATGGGAATCTCTGTTGAACTATCGAAACAATCTAAAAAATAACATAATATTTTAGGATTTAAAAGTTTTAAATTATAAGATAACATGTTAAAAAATATAAAACTCACGGAGATAAACTGCAATATATGGTTCAATTGGGATTGGGAGAGATCATACCAGATTTTTAGACGATGTGGCACCAACTCGCTTTTCCAGACAACACTAATAATATGGAGAGACCAATAACGGGCGTTATCGCATATATGCCTTCCATCCAAGTCCCTGAACTCCAACCTCATCTTCTCTCTAGGTCCTATTCTTACAAGAACCGTGTTTTTGTTCTTCCCTCGTCCCCTTCTCGATGAAGTCGCTACTGCAAAATAACATTAAAACGATATTTGTTAAAATTTATAAAATGATTTAAATATAACTAATAAGTTATTATTAACTACCTGAAGTCTCGGGAATGGGAGAATCTTCCACCGGGGTACGAGACTCCTCAGAAATGGTGTAATATGGATTATCAAGTCTCACAATATCATGAAGCTCTAATCCCATAAATTGCATAGGATCATGGGACTGTACATCATATGTACAAGCTCCATCATAATAGAAGATCCATCATATGTATGAGCTTAGAGGTTCTCTAAATGTCTCTATAGTCTTCAACTCTCTCGAAGCGCATTCAACTCTCTCGATATTCTTGATAGTTTAGGATCCCGTTTAGGTAGCATGATATCTAAAAAAAATAAAGTTAATTTTTGAAATAAGTAATCATATTTTGATACACACAAATAAAATCTGTCTTGATATTCGAATAACGGGATTTATCTTTGTGACAATTTTCCATCCATCTCGAGATGCCATATCCGTAGCAAAAAAAACTTGGTGTGCTTGATTTGCCATTAAAAACGGATCATGACTTTGAGTTCTCAATGTCCTATTCACATTAACACTTACAAACCCATATTTATCTATTTTTATACCATGGTCTTTGGATTGTACATCAAACCATCTAAACTTTAAAAGAAACAATCATTTACCACCAAAATATTGAACTTCTATGATATCAGTGAGTACTCTGTAATAATTTATTGTTTTGGCCCCATTGTTGCCAACTACAAAGACACCACTATTTTGCATGGTTAACCCTTCGTCATGCTTCTCGGTGTTGAACTTATACTCGTTTATTTTACATGATTTATATTCCTTAGCATAAATTATTGGGCCACTCCTATGAATCTTCAGACTCAAAGTTCGATCTAATTCATCATTCAATTGATCCACTTTCATCTTGAAAAAACTGATGTAAAGTTTATCGCGTTCAAGAATAGAAAGATTGAGTCGCTCTGTATCGGTCAAGATTTGCATGAATTCGCTAAATATAATGAAATTTAATTGTAATTAGTTATTTAAAAAATTCACACTTAGTCATTAATCAGCTTATGAACTCTTGAAATATTGTTCAATTTCAATACAATTTCTCAAAATATAAACGTGATGTTGGGTCAAATTATTTTGACTAAGTGTCAAAGTAGTTTGACTGTTGGAATTTTTATGATGAATAAAACTCAATCTATGTTGTCTAATTGTTTTTTATGCAGGTGTATCAAAAACAGGTTATATTAGACTTAGTCTTAATGAAGTTCATTAGACTTATTTGGCATTAGATGCATTGAGTTACATGTGCAGTCTAACAGACGGAGTTAGACGTGCAGTCTAACAGACGTAGTTAGACGTGCAGTCTAATAGATGTAGTTAGACGTGCAGTCTAACAGACGTAGTTTGACGTGCAGTCTAACAGACGTAGTTAGACGTGCAGTCTAACAGACGTAGTTTGACGTGCAGTCTAACAGACGTAGTTAGACGTGCAGTCTAACAGACGTAGTTAGACGTGCAGTCTATCAGACGTAGTTAGACGTGCAATCTAACTAATGAGAGTTAGACGTGTGGTCTAACTCCTTTAGATTAGTCTGAAGGGATGTATAGTTAGACATGTAGTCTAACTAAACTAATGAGATTTAGATGTGCGGTCTTACTCCTTCAGATTAGTCTGAAGGGATGTATAGTTAGACTTGCAATCTAACTAATGGAAGTTAGATGTGCAGTCTAACTCCTTCAGATTAGTCTGAAGGGATGTGGTATTAGACTTGTTGTCTATTCCCATTAGACCAGGTGGTCTAATGGATCCTACTATTAGACGGGGGCGTCTAATTTCATTAGACGAGGTCGTCTAAGTGAAATACGTCTAATGCTAGGCTTAAGTAGTTGCTTGAAGCTAACACCCGTCTACCCATGATCAACTAGCTGTACGCTACTCCCGCTCCACTTTCCAGTGAAGATCAGTACGACAGCAAGTTGCAACCAATTGATTAATGCCGCGTAAGCAAATATTCTTCCCACTACTCATTTTTGTAGGAATATTTTTGAAGAATATTTGGCGCACTACCAGATTGGTACGGCCACGATCCTAGTGTTTAGAGTCTGTTGTGTACTATGGAGGCGTTCCAATAGAAGCTCGCCACGTGTCATTATGAAAGATTCGACCGTTGGTACCTGCTCCTTATTTAAAGATTCTAAAGGACAACAGAAGAACTGCCGAAACAAGAGAATTTGTTGAACACTGATGTAATTACAGAGCATTCAATCTAGTCATATTGAGCGAGCTGCTTTTTTGTTTTTCAACTAAGTGTACAATCAAGATAGAGTTAGAATCAAAGCATTGTTTTAGCTGAGTGATATTCTTCATATTGTAAGTTGAACAGAGTCTGTTCTATTCAATAGTGAGCTATTCGTGCAACTATATTTGATTCAAAAGTATAGTGAATCCTTCCGGTGGTTGGAAGAAGGGGTGACGTAGGAGAGTTAGCTCCGAACATCCATAAACAAATTGCTGTGTCTTTTCATTCTGTCATCTTTTGATTATTGGTTCTTAGCTTCAAACCCAAGCAAACATTTCCGCACTTCAATCGTTCAAGAGTTTGCAAGGGTTTGTGCAGAATAGAAAGTGATTTAAATCCTAAACATGATTTCTATCAAATCGTTTGTCCTAAGCTGTCATCAATCGTCAGACCCCCATCTCTATTGGTGTCGCTGATCCTATCAATTGGTATCAGAGTTCTGTTTCCAATTCTTAAGCTTAAAGAACCTGAATCATGTCTATCATCAACGAGATCCATATTTTGTCAAGAGACAACTGTGACTGTTGGATGATGAGAATACAAGCTCACTTGGCTGCTCTTGATTGCGATATGTAGAGCGTCATTACTGATGGCCCCATAAAGATTTCGAAGCCAAGAGGTAAGTGGACTACTAAAGATAAGATGACCAACAACCTGTATAATGTGGTCAGAAATATTCTGTATCAATCGATGAACATGAACAGATTCTACGAAATCAAGTCTTATTCCTTTGCTAAGGAAATATGGGAGAAGCTGACTCAGATTAATGGTAGAAATGCTCAAGCAAAGAAGAATCAGAAAGACTAGAAAGTTTTCATGTGTGTTGAAAACAAATCCAAATGGGCAGACAACGATTCAGAGGAGTCTCCTACTGAAAAAAAGACTGAAGTTGTAACATGCTTGATGGCAGACGACCAATCCAAGGTAAATGATGTTTCTACACCAGAATTTACCAACGAAGAGTTAACTACTGCACTCAATGAACTGGCTATTGAGTACAAAAAGTTATCAAACTCGTTTTATGAGATGAAAGTGAAATATGAAGACAACATTTCTTCCTCTCATAAAACTTCTGAAACAAACATTTTTTAAAAGAAAGAAGTAGAGATCTCATATGAGAATGAGATGCTCAAAGAACATATTCAAACTCTTTTTGCTGTAAACAAAAGGCTAAACTATGTAGTTAGTGCATGGACAAGGTCTAGAGATGATGTTAAATATCATATCAGCATGTTAAAACCTGCTAGATCTAGATCTGGTCTAGGATTTGGTGGTGATGACCTAAACCAGTCTTGCAAAAAGTCAAACTCTTCGAATAACAAGTTTAAGCCAATAAGCTTTGTTAAAAGGGGTTTAACAGATATTGAATATGATCCCATTCATGAAGAAGTAGCTTTTAAAAATGAAATAACTTATGTTTCGCCGACTGTCAGTTGGCTGAAAAATAAGTCAGAAGCAGCCAGCAGGTCTGACAACCTAAAACCTAACTCAAAGTCAAGGAGTTTTAAAAGAAAGTCTTCTTCAAAAGTCAAGGGATTAGTGTCTATTAGGAATCTGTGTGGTATCTAGATAGTGGTTATTCTAGGCATATGATAGGAAACAAACGACTTCTCACCGATATAGCAGATTGTTCTGGAGCTAAGATCACTTTTGGTGATAATAAGAAGGGTAAGACCATGGGTAAGGGAAATATTATCCATGGTAATCTAAATATTAATGATGTGTTACTTGTGGACAAATTGTGCTATAACCTGATTAGTATCAGTCAACTATGTGATAATGGCTTGTTAGTTGATTTTCAAACTCATGCATGCTTAGTTAAGGATCAACATGGTAACACTTTACTAACTGGTAGTAGAGTAGGAAATTCATATAAAATGAATTGGAAAAAAGAATCTTCTGATCCTATGTGCATGATTGCCAAGAACGACCAGAAATGGTTATGGCATAAAAGGTTGAACCATTTAAATTTCAAAACCATCAACAACATTTGTTCAAACAATTTAGTTATTGGTTTACCTAAACTTCAGTTTTCAAAGGGCAGAACATCGTTCAAAAGTAAAGGGAAATCTCAATCCAGTCGTTTCTTAGAATAACATATGGATCTGTTTGGTCCAATTCCTGTAAAGAGCCTAGGAGGAATGAGATTTGCCCTAATTGTTATTAATGATTTTTCTCAATTTACATGGGTAGATTTTTTGCCATCAAAGGATAAAACTACATAAAATTTGATTAGAATATTTAAAAGAATTCAGAATCAGAAATCTTTGAATATTGCATGCATTAAAAGTGACCAGGGACCTGAGTTCACTAACAAATACCTATCATCTTATCTCGAGGAGTCCGGGATTAGGCACGAGTTGTCTAGTGCCAAAACTCTACAACAAAATGGCATTGTTGAGACAAGAGTGAGGACTATGAAGGAAGAAGCAAAATCTACGCTAACTAAATCAGACGTACCTCAAAGGTTCTGGGAAGATGCCATAAACACTACTTGTTACATTCAAAATCGGTCAATAATTAACAAACGTTTTGATAAAACTCCCTATGAGCTGTATTACGGAAGAATTCCCACAGTTTCTCACTTTAAAGTATTCGGGTGTAAATGTTTTATTCATAACAATGGAAAGGTTTATTTGACCTCTTTTGAGGCTAAAGTAGATGATGGATTCATGTTGGGATATTCCTTAGTAAGTAAGCAAGGCTTACACAGTATACAACAACAGAACACAAACCGTTGAAGAATCCCTCAATGTAGTCTTTGTTGAACCTATTGAGAGCAAATTCATTGATCCCATTGACCTTACTGACAGATTAAAAGCGACAAGTCTTTAGTCTGTAAGTGAGGAAGAAGTTCTAGATAAACGGATTTCATTGTCTGACCCTGTGGCTGATCCGGTTGAGGCTCGACCAGACGTACAAACTCTTGTTCAACAAACTGTTGAGAGTTCAGGCGTCGCAGAGTCACTCATTGAGATGACCAATCACTTTGGATCCAACTTCAGATGGAAAAGGAATCATCCACATGAATTGATCATCGGAAACCCTTTCTCTCCTCAAAGGACAAGACGTCAATTGATGGATGAAATGGCCAATTCTTCCTTTATTTCTCAGATTGAACCCAAGAAAATTGGTGAAGTAGTAGTTGATCCTTATTGGATAAATGCTATGAAGGAGGAGTTAAACCAATTTGTGAGAAATAAAGTGTGGTATCTAACTCCTAGACCGACTGACCAGTCAGTCATAGGAACAAGATGAGCTTTAGAAATAAGATTAGTGAAGATGGCTTAGTTATTAGAAACAAAGCCCGTTTAGTTGCTCAAGGATACAAACAGGAGGAAGGTATCGACTTTGATGAGTCTTTTGCAACTGTAGGAAGACTTGAGGCAATTAGAATCTTCCTGGCATATGCATCATTTAAGAACTTCAAAAATTTTCAAATGGATGTAAATAGTGCATTTTTAAATGGTAAATTAAATGAAGATGTCTATGTTGAACAACCCCTAGTTTTGTAGATCATACGTCACCAAATCATGTTTATAAACTTGACAAAGCCCTGTATGGTCTGAAACAAGCTCCTAGAGCTTGGTATTACACTTTAACTAAATTTCTGTTTAATCATGATTTTGTTATTGGAACCGTGGATAAAACATTATTTAGATTCACTAAAGATTCTCACATCCTGCTTGTTCAAATAAATGTTGATGATATTATATTTGGCTCAACTAATCCCAAATTGTGTGAGAAATTTGTTAAGCTGATACAGGAAAGATTTGAAATGAGCATGATGATAGAATTAACGTTCTTTCTTGGGATTCAAGTCCGTCAGCTGGAGAAAGGAACCTTCATCAATCAGGCCAAGTATACCAAAGAACTGCTAAAAAAGTTTGGGATGGAGAACTGCTCTGCCGTAACCACTCCAATGAGCTCCTCTAGTAAATTGGATAAAGATGAAGGTGGCCAAAGTGTAGATGTCACAGCCTATAAAGGACTAATCGGATCTTTGCTCTATGTGACGGTTAGTAGACCAGATATCCAATTTGTTGTTGGTGTCTGTGGAAGATGTTAAGCTAATCCTAAACACTCTCACTTTACTACTGCTAAACGCATTCTTAAATATTTGAAGGGAACACAAAATGTGGGACTGTAGTATCCGAAGGAATCCAGTGTCAAGTTGACTAGTATCTCAGATGCAGATTATGCAGGGTGCAAAATTGATAGAAAAAGCACAAGTGGAACTTGCTAGTTCCTTGGAGATCGTCTTATCTCATGATTTAGCAAGAAGCATACGTCGGTTGCCACGTCTACAGCTGAAGCAGAGTACCTCGCTGCTGGAAGTTGTTGCTCTCAACTTTTGTGGGTTCAACAACAGCTCAGGGACTATGGGATTGAAGCCCAAGAATCTCCACTTTTCTGCGACAACACTACTGCTATCACAATCACTTATAATCCAGTTCTGCATTCTCGGACAAAGCATATCGAAATCAGGCATCAATTTATCCGAGAGCATGTCAATCAGAAGAAGATTCGTCTTGAATATATTCCTACAGATCAACAAACGGTAGATATCTTCACGAAGCCTCTGCCCGAAGCTAAGTTTTCTCATTTTAGAAATATTTTAGGTCTTGTTGATATTGATTGATATTTTTATATGCATGAATTGAGGAGGAACATGTTGTTCAAAGTGTAAATGAACAAACAAGGAGATAGAGGTCTTAATACGTCCAATGAACTAGAAGCTTAAGAAGCTTAACTACTTAGACGTACGTCTACTCTTGCAGTTTTATCTTCTTTCGGGAAATGATGGCTTGGTTTATAACCTGTGCGGTTAGACGTACACGTCTAATAAGACGTTAGACGTTTTTCTGTCTAGAGCAAGTGGAAGCTCACATCTAACCAGACACACGTGAAGCACGTGCTGTTTATGCACAATTAGACACGTCGTCTAATAGACAGATTTTCCAAGTAGAAGTGAAAAATGTGAAAAGTAGAATAAACGTCTAACTACTTGTGTACTCAGAATTTTAATTTTCTGGCTATTTGGACAGTTGTCATCTACATATGAATCTGTCCATGTATTTTTTCCCACCTAAAATGAACCAGTCACTTCTCAAATTAATTGAAGACAAGTGTATCTCAATTTGTCAAGAGTGACTGACATTTCTGAAATTATTTCCATTTATACGTCTAATATTAACTGCATGTTTTCATGATTAATACTAACAATTGTGTTCTTAGGGAATAAGCATATGACTCTTTGACGGTTGGTATAATCATTAGATATTAACTACAGGTTAGGTTCTTGATATTTAATGAACGGTATTACTCAAATGGTTGAGTACTCCCAAATCCATATCTCTCTCTTTCTAGAATTCGAATCGTCAAAATGACTTCTTTCTCTCCAAAATCTCTACAAGTAGATTTCCAGTCTATGTATTCCACTCCAATCCGTAGAATGGTTCAAATGTTTGAATCATTAGAAGCCTCTAGGTTGAAGAAGTTTCTTCGCCCCCACTGCATTTATCACGAACAGATTATTCGTGAGTTCTTTGAAACAACCAAGTTTTACAACGACAAATATATCCGTGGGATTGTTCTCGGCAGAATGATTTGTTTTGATGAAGATACATTTGGCATGTTCTTCGTTCTCCCAACCGGAGGAATCCATGAGTTTCCTCTCTCCTCTCCTGAAATCCGGTGGGAGATGATGAATGTCTTCTCAAACGCGACCCTTCTAGTGAAGAATCACGGGAAGAGTAGCTTCTTGAAAGTTCAGTATGCCTTACTTAGCAACATCATCTCCAAATCCCTCCTTGCAAAAGATTTCTCTTACACGCACTGTTCAAAAGTCTTTGAGATAATGGTGGCCATCACAAGGGGTGTTGCCATTAACTGGAAGAAGGTCCTCTTCGGGAACCTGGTTAGAATGCTCTGTGCCAGGAAGACAATCTTTGGTTTTGATGCTCCTCTTGGCGCATTTCTTTGTAGTCTTCTCGATGAATCTGGTCATGGGTATCATTCATCTTCCAAAACTCTGAACAGCCAGAAGGTTGTTGATTATGTTCTTAGGGTGAAAAGACTTAAATCAAAGAAAAAGAATAGATGTGTCTACAACTCCGCTCTAACCGCAGTCTTAGAGACTTCTTAGGTTGTAGATTATCCTTTCATGATGATGTTAAAAAAGGGGAAGAGAGAAAGAGAGAAAGTAGGAGGATATAAATTATTTCGTTCTCGTTTTGCTGTTTTTGAAAAGATGTTTTGTATTCCTCTTGAAAAACAATCCTGATTTTGTTTTTGTATGATGTTTTTATCTGATAATGGTATTGTTAGTTTATGAACTCTGTTTCTTGAAATTCTATTTTTGAATAGTGGTTTTGGAAAATGTTTGTGTAAGATGGATGAACAAGTTTTAACTCTGCATTTTATATGATGGATGTTTAATTTGTTACTTATGCAAAGTTTTAACATCATCATCAAAAAGGGGGAAATTGTTGGGTCAAATTAATTTGACTAAGTGTCAAAGTAGTTTGACTATTGGAATTTTGATGATGAATGTATATAAAACTCAATCTATGCCGTCTAATTGTTTTTGGTGCAGGTGTATCGAAACCAGGTTATATTAGACTTAGTATTAATGAGGTTCATTAGACTGATTTGGTATTAGATGCATTGAGTTACAAGTAGTTTAACAGACGGAGTTAGACGTGCAGTCTAACAGACGGAGTTAGACGTGTAGTCTAACAGGCGTAGTTACACGTGACGTGTCGTCTAACAGACGGAGTAAGACGTGCAGTCTAACAGACAGAGTTAGACGTGCAGTCTAACAGACGGAGTTAGACGTGTAGTCTAACAGTCGGAGTTAGACGTGCAGTCTAACAAACGGAGTTAGACGTGCATTATAACTAATGAGAGTTAGACGTACGATATAACTCCTTCAGATTAGTCTGAAGGGATGTATAGTTAGACGTGCAGTCTAACTAATGGAAGTTAGACGTGAAGTCTAACTCATTCAAATTAGTCAGAAAGGATGTGGTATTAGACGTGTTGTCTAATCCCATTAGACTAGGTGGTCTAATGAATCCTGCTATTAGACAGGGGCGTCTAATTTTCATTAGACGAGGTCATCTAAGTGAAATACGTCTAATACTAGGCTTAAGTAGTTGCTTGAAGCTAGCACCCGTCTACCCACGATATACTAGCTGTACGCTACTCCTGCTCCACTTTCCAGTGAAGATTAGTACACAGCAAGTTGCAACCAATTGATTAATGCAATGTAAGAAAATATACGTGATACATAGTGAACATTTAATCTACAAGTGAAAAGAGTGTGTTATCTTTCTAGAAAGCATAAGTGCTAAAGTTGAAGTGTGTATTTTACAATTTCGGTGTAAATTGTAAGGGTGTTATCGAGCAGGAAATAAGTCTCGATCGGATTGTATTTGTATTCCTTAGTGAATATCCTTCTCACGATTTCGAGAGGAAGGGGTGAAGTAGGAGTTTTATCTCCGAACATCCATAAAAATCTGTCTTGTTATTTCTTTTCTACCGGCTCTATTTTCTAACCGACCGGTACTAACTTACCTACACCGTTCTAACCTACTTGACTCTATCCAAACTGAATCACCAGGATTCAAAAACCGACACATCAATTTCCAAACCTATATCATCCAAAACCGGTTCTACCTATCATACAAGTGTGCTGCTTCAACCTGAAACAAACCTCTTCCGCGCTTGAACCTAGTTCAAGGGTTTGTGACAGTTTGTGTAGTATTGAAACCCCGATGTTAATCTCTAACAAGATTAATCACCACCCTTTGAGTGAGACCCGCTAAAACGGCCCAACCCCGGTCCTCCAACGGTGACCTAGATCCTAACAATCTTGCTTACTGAACTTACTTTCTTGAAGCTTCTTTCTGATTGTACTGTGTGTGAATTGAGAGAGAGAGTTAGAATAAAAACAACATTAGCTGAGTGATATTCTTCATCTTCTTGTAATTGAACAGAAAGTGTTCTGTTCAATAGTGAGCTAAGTGTGTGTGTAAACTGTATTTGATTCTCATCATATAGTGAATCCTTCCGGTGGTTGGAAGAAGGGTGACGTAGGAGAGTTTCTCCGAACATCCATAAACAAACTGCTGTGTTCTTCATTTTCTGTCATCTTTTCATATTTCATCTTGTGCTTCAAACCAAAGTAAACAATTCTGCCTTGAATCCGTTTCAAGTGTTTACACAAGTTTGCGTAGAATAGAAAGCGAATTAAATCCTTAACAAAATTTCTTTCAAACTGTTTTTCATAAGCCTTCATCCTTAGCCAGACCCCGTCTCTATCGATAAAGCCGATCCTATCAATTGGTATCAGAGTCCTGTTTCTATTCTCAAGCCTTTCCTGAAAAATGTCGAACATACCCAAAGATGCCAGTGCTACAGCCATTCCAACTTTCTCTCGCGAAAACTATATTGTTTGGAAGAAAAGAGTCCGTGCTCATCTCTCTTCTCTTCATGATGATATGTGGAGTGTTGTCACAGAAGGTCCTATCAAGATTGATAAGGAGAAGGACGACTGGACTGCTGATGAAAAAAGGCAGAACAACCTCAACAACATGGCTCTTGATGTTCTGTACAGATCTCTCGATGACAGTATGTTCAACTACATCATCGAATGTGACACTGCCGAAGAGGTATGGGACAGACTCACTCAACTGTGTGAGGGCAACGAGCAAACCAAGGAAAACAAGATCATGGTTGCCACTCAATAGTTCGACAGCTTCAAAATACGTCCTGGTGAAACAATGAACGATTTCGACACCAGATTCAGCAAGATCGTCTCCTCTCTGTCCATCCTAGGAAAGACCTATAGCAACTGGGAGCTTGCTATCAAGGTCATACGTGCTCTTCAAGGGGAATGAGACATAAAGACTATGGCGATGAGAGAATCCAAGGATCTAAACAAGATCTCTCTCTTTAATCTCTTCGCTGACCTCAAGGCCTACGAGTTCGAGCTGAACTGTAGGATGGAAGAAGATCAACCCTCGTCCGTTATTATTGCCAAGGCGTTGGTGACTACTGAAGAGCCACCAACTGCTCCGGACGAGAAGATGGCAGCTCAGCAGCTGAGCAGCGATACCATGTCTCTCTTTGTGAAGAAGTTTGGCGACTTAATGAAAAAGAGCAACTCTAACTCAAACTCTTCAAATTCTAACGATAATAGAAAATCTAAAGCTAATGTTACTGGTTTTAACTGTGGTATTAAAGGTCATTACGCATCGGAATGCCAGAAGCCAAAGCGTGAAGATGCTAAGGAAGATGGAAAAGAGCTGAAGGCTCTTATGGCCGGTGACGGAAAGAGCAAAGGAAGCAGCCGTGGATCGTACTTCTCATCCAGTGAAAGTGATGAAGAAGACGTGGCCTGCTTCATGGCCAGAGAAGATGAGGAAGGAACTCAGGAAATTGAGGTATTTGATTTCTCCTCCGAAAGGTTTTCAA
The DNA here is from genome assembly GCF_907164915.1 of Impatiens glandulifera. Classification (NCBI taxonomy): domain Eukaryota; kingdom Viridiplantae; phylum Streptophyta; class Magnoliopsida; order Ericales; family Balsaminaceae; genus Impatiens; species Impatiens glandulifera. The sequence goes on from NW_025919140.1 coordinate 154,017, forward strand.
GGGAACAACTGGTAACTGCACTGTCAGATTCTTCATAAGTTATTTCATTCTTCAAAGCTAATTCTTCATGAATTGGAATTAGATTCACTGTCAGTTAAACTCCATTTGACAAAACTTATTGACTTAAGCTTGTCAGTTGCTGAGTTTATCTTTTTGTGGGACTAGTTTAGGTCATCGCTATCAAATTCTAAACCGGATTTTGATCCAGCAGGCTTATACAGACTGATATGATATCTGATAGCTTCTCCAGACCTTGTCCATGCCCTAACAACATAGTTAAACCTTTTGTTTTCAGAAGAAAGAGTTTGGATCTGTTCTTTGAGCAACTCATTCTCGGATGAGATCTCAACTACTTTCTTTTCAAAAACATTTGATTTAGAAACTTTGTGTAAAGAAAAAATATTTGTCTCATATTTTACTTTCATTTCATAAAAGGAATCTGATAAATTTTTGTACTCAATGGCCATGTCATTGAGTGCAGTAGTTAACTCTTCGTTGGTAAATTCTGGTGGGGAAATATCATTTACCTTGGATTGATCATCCGCCATCAAGCATGTGACAGTTTCAGTATACTTTTCAATAGGAGAATCCTCTGAGTCGCTATCAGCCCATATGGATTTATTTTCAACACACATGAAAACTTTCTGATCTTTTTGGTTCTTCTTAGTTTGAACGTTGCGACCATAGATCTGAATTAGCTTCTCCCAGATTTCTTTAGTAGAGGAGCAGGACTTTATCTCGTAGAATATGTTCATGTTGATCGATTGATACAATATATTTTTAGCCACATTATCTAGATTGTTGGTCATGTTATCTTTAGTTGTCAACTCACATCTTGGCTTCGTTATTTTTATGGGACCATCAGTAATGACACTCCACATATCACAATCAAGATCAGCCAAGTGAGCTTGCATTCTCATCATCCAATAGTCGCAGTTATCTTTCGAAAGAAGAGGTATCTCATTGATGATATACATGATTCAGGTTCTTTAAGGCTTGAGAATAGAAAACAGAGCTCTGATATCAATTGATAGGATCAGTGGCACCAATAGAGACATGGGTCTAGCTATTGATGACAACTTCGTACAAAAACGGTTTGATAGAAATTTTGTTAGGGATTTAAATCACTTTTTATTCTTCACAAACTCTTGAAACTCTTGAACGATTCAAGTGCGGAAACGTTTGCTCAGGTTTGAAGCTAAGAACCGACGAAGGAGAAGATGACAGAATGTAAATGACACAAAGAGATGTTTATGGATGTTCGGAGCAAAACTCTCCTACGTCGCCCCTTCTTCCAACTACCGGAAGGATTCACTATACTTTTCTTAGAATCAAATACAGTTGCAAGGCTAGCTCACTGTTGAATAATATTGAAGACTCTATTCAACTTACATTATATTAAAGAATATCACTCAACTAGACAATACTTTGATTCTATCTCTCTCTTGATGTACAAACACAGTAAAGCAAGAAAGCAATTCGTGAGATTGTAAGTTCAGTAGTTCGTTCTTGTATCGGTTGTATGTTCGCGTGTCTCTCTTCGTCCGTTATCCTTGATGATCCTTAAATAGAGAGCAAGTACCAATGGTAAAATCTTCTATAATGACATGTGGCGAATACCCATTGGAAATCCTGCATAGTACACAGGTACAACAGACTCTGAGCACCATGATCGTGGCCGTACCAATCTGGTAGTGCACCTAAGATTCTTCTAAGATTGTCCTGCAAGAAACAAGTAGTGGGAAGAATATTTGCTTATGTGACATTATTTCATTGGATGCAACTGTCAATCGTACTAATCTGCACAGAATAATGGAGCAGGAGTAGCGTACAACTAGTTGATTGTGGGTAGACGGATGCTAGCTTCAAGCAACTATTGAAGCATGACATTAGTCGTGCTCCAATTAGACTGACAAGTCTAATGAAGTTAGACGCCTCCGTCTAATAGTAGGATCCATTAGACCACCAAGTCTAATGGAGTTAGACGACACACGTCTAACTACGAGTCCCTTCAAACTAATCTGAAGGAGTTAGACTACACGTCTAACTTTCAGCTGTAGACTGCACGTCTAACTATGCCTATTAGACTGTACGTTTAACTACGTATCCGTTAGACTGCACGTCTAACTACGAATCCGTTAGACTACACATCTAACTACGTATCCGTTAGACTGCACGTCTAACTACGTATCCGTTAGACTACACGTTTAACTACGTATCCGTTAGACTGCACGTCTAACTACGTATCCGTTAGACTGCACGTCTAACTACGTATCCGATCGACTACACGTCTAACTTCGTATATGTTAGATTGCACGTCTAACTACGCATATGTTAAACTACACGCCTAACTACGTATCTGTTAGATTGCACATCTAACTACGTATTTGTTAGACTGTCCGTCTAACTACATTTGTTAGACTGCACGTCTAACTACGCATTTGTTAGACTACACATCTAACTACGTATTTGTTAGACTACCCGTCTAACTACGTATCTATTAGGCTACACATCTAAATACGCATCTGTTAGACTACACGTCTAAAAACGCATCTGTTAGACTGCACGTCTAACTACGTATCTGTTAGACTGCACGTTTAACTACGTATCTGTTAGATTGCACGTCTAACTACGCATCTGTTAAATTACATGTCTAACTACGCATTTGTTAAACTACACGTCTAACTTTGCATCTGTTATACTACACATCTAAATACGTATTTGTTAGACTACACATCTAACTGCGTATCTATTAGACTACATGTCTAACTACGTATTTGTTAGACTACACGTCTAACTTAATGCGTCTAATAGACAGTTAGTATAATGAGCCTCATTCAGACTTAGTCTAATTTAGCACATTTTTGATACACCTGCACAAAAACAATTAGACGACTTAGTTTCTATCTTATTCAAGTTTTATACAAACTCATAATCAAAATTCCGTTAGTCAAAATGATTTGACCCTTAGTCAAAATAATTTGACCTAACACAAGACCTTAGCAAAAACATTTACTTTGGGAACATCCCGGAGATTCTTGAGTGTTACTTTCTGACCTTGAGAATACCTTTTTTAGAAAATGGGGTTTGGTTCCAGAATAGTTTTAGATTAAATCCTAGGTTCGAGTCTGATCTTGTCAATCTACGCTTAGTAGGGTTTGAGAGGTTCAATCTTGAGGGAAGGTTCAGACTTAGGCCTAGGGCTAGGGTTAGGCGTAACGGTCTTAGGCTAAGTGGGGGGTTGATTCTAGGCTAGGGCTAGGGCTAGTGCTTGGCTTTGTTGGTCCTAGGCTAAGATGAGGCAAGGCTTAATTGTTGGTCCTATGTTAGGTGTCAAGGTCAATCCTAGGTCATGTGTCAAGGTCAATTCTAGGTTAATTTGGTCTAGGTTATTTTGTCGGTCCTAAGCCAATTCCCTCAGTCCTAGGCTCACGGTCCTGGGTAAATTTCCTCGGTCCTAAGGCAAAATTCCAGGACCGGGTGTTATTGTTTTGGTCCAAAACTTCAGAAGGCCATAACTTTTGATTGGGATGTCCAAATCACAATTCGTAAGTTGCAGTAAGTTCATATGATCATGAAGAACAAAAGACCTAACATAAATCACAATTTTGAAGATCATAGAAGGATCAATTTCAAAACAATATTTCTAGGTCACATTTTGAGATCTTTTTAAATTAGGCCATTTTAAGGCCTGATTTTTGTTAATCCATACCAAAACAAGAACATCATTACATCATTAAAATGGTTTTTGAAGATTGAATCAAAATCTATTTTTTTTTTAAAACCAAATTTGATTAAACATGTTCAAAAGGGTGAAACAGTCACATGGATTCATCCCTACATGGTAAGAATCATGTATAGCTACTAATTGAGTCAACAAATACAACTTAGAAGCAAGAACAAGAAATTTCAAAAATCCAATTTTTTTAACTTTTTTTCAAAATTTAAATTTGATCAAACATGATCAAAACTTGATTACAATTACATAGAAATCATCCCAACATATTTATAAACTTGTAATACAACTAATTGAACAAACAAAATCAGATTAAAAGCAAGAACACCGAATTTTCAAAATCCAAAATTTCAAGCTTTTTTTCTCAAATTTCAGTTTAATCAAACATGATCAAAACTTGATTACAGATGTTTGGAAATTATTCATACATGTGTAAAAACATGTATAACAACTTTTTGAACCAAAAAAATCGAGTTTAACCGAAAAACACAAGATTTCAAAAAAATCCAGTTTTCAAGCTAATTTTCTAAATTTTTTGATCATGTAAATTTGATCTATCTTCTTTCAACATAAAGCATATATATGATATACAGAATTATTCTTAACAAAGAAATTCCATAATAAACGCTCATAACAAGATCAAACCGATCAAAAAAGAAAATTTGAAAACATTCAAAATTTTCAATTACAAATCGAAAATCAAGACTTTTGGAATCATACCAACAACTGGAAAACATTCCTAGGCAGTGTTGGAAGTGATTCAGACACCTGGATCGAAGTTTGGCTCACCGGAGAAAGTTTTGTAGAAAACTATTCTTGGCCGGAAATTGTAGGTCTTCGATTGGGGTGATTAGATGTGTCATTTGGAGTTATTGTTTGATGGATTGATAATAGAGGGGCATGAGACTATTTATAGTGCTTGAAGGTCGACTGTAGAAAGCCAATTCGACCTTATTTTGATTGCCCCTAAATTGTGATAGTCTTATCCCGGGGAAGATAAGGTTTCTATATAAGGGGGAAACATAGGCACTGACGAGGTCACGATTCCGGCCCCGGAGTTCTAACGAAAAAGAAGGATGAAACGACGTCGTTTCGCCAGACGCTGTCTGCGTTCCATCCGCGGTCAGCGCGGTTTTGACTAACAGGTTAGTCCATCCCGTTAGTTTATCCGGTACGGGCGCGCACGCGTGGTTCCGCTACAATTGGGTTTCTAGCGCAGTCTGGGCTGTCGGATGAGATCTGGGCGCTCATCTGATGGTACAGGATCCTGCTGAAAGTTTAAACATAAAATCAGCCACACAGAATTATGCAATTTTAAATTTTATTTAAAATGTTATTTAAAATCGAATTAATTCCTTTTAAATCCATTTTTTCACCAAAATTTCACAAAACATATTTCTAGATTCATAATAACCATTATGATCATGTTTTATTTGTTGGAAATTTTTGGGAATTTTGGAATATTTTATTTAATTGGTTTAAGTCATGAATTAAACATAAATCATGAATAAATCTTAATTAAATATTTTTAATCCCTTCCTTGTTCTAATTTGGGTAAAATATATACAAATATTTTATTCTCAAATTATTTTGGAATTTTGGAAAGTTTCCTTAATTAAGTATTAATTATCACAATAATTAATCATTAATTAGGTTTTAATTCCTTCTTTCAAGTTATTTTAAATATAAAAATAAAAAATATTATTTTAATATTATTAAACATAATAATATTATTTTGAAAATAAGGTAAGTCAAATTTTCATGTTTATAGTAACCCGTTTGAGACCTACCTACCATTTTGAGCATCAAATAAATATCCTATATCTGCGTACCCAATAATTCAATTTCACATACATATGAATAATATAATCACATGTCCATAGTTCCTTGAAGGTACCGTAAAATTTGTTTAATTTCATTCCAATGTCTCTTTGTTGGTGAAGATTTATATCTCGCTAGTAAATTTACTACAAATGATATATCGGGTCTAGTATGACTAGCTAGATACATTAATGCTCCAATAGCACTGGAATATAGTACTTCATGACCAATTAATTCTTCATCACTCATACGAGGTCGAAATGGATCTTTATTTATATCAAGCGATCTCACGATCATTGGACTACTCAAGGGATGTGCTTTATCCATAAAAAATCTTTTTTCTTTTTAGTACTTTTGATGTATAAGCAGATTAACGGACACAAATTTCATTCTCTAGATGATCAAGTTGCAAGCCAATACATAACTTTGTTTTCTCGAGATCCTTCATCTCAAATTCTTTCTTGAGATAATCAATTGTTTTAGATAGTTCATTTGCTGCTCCAATAATATTCAGATCGTCCACATAAATTATAAGTATTACAAATTGTGATCCAGATCTCTTGATAAACACACATTAATATATTGGATCATTTTTAAATTCATTCTTTAACAAATATTTACTAAGACTTTTATACCACATACATTTAAATTGTTTCAATCCATATAGAGATCAACATAATTTATCCAAGTAAAAGTCTCGACGATCTGAACTACATACTTTAGGCATTTTAAATCTTTCAGTGAGTTTCATGTAAATGTTATTCTCAAGGGAGTCATATAAATATGCCGTAACAACATCCATTAATATCATCTGCAACTTCTCGTGTATTCATAAACTTATCAAATATCTAAATGTTGTAGATTCCACCATAGGAGAATATGTTTCCTCATAATCAATACCAGGTCTTTGCGAGAATCCATGGGCTACAAGTTGTGCCTTATATCTAACAATTTCATTTTTCATGTTTCTTTTTCTTATAAATACTCATTTATAACCGATCGGTTTAATACCTTAGGGGGTACAGACGACATGTCCAAAAATTTTAGGTTTTACGAGCGATTTTAATTCAACTTCAATCACATCTTTCCATTTTGGCCAATCATTTCTCCGTTTGCATTCTTTTACAGACTTTGGTTCAAGATCCTCATCTTCATTAATAATATCGCATACTATAGCATATGAAAATTTTTCATTGATGTCAATTTCATCTCGATTCCATCTTTTTCTAGGCAAAACATAGTTTATAGATATCTCTTCATTTTTAGGTACTTGTGATTCCTCCAGAATCAATTTTTTGATGACTGGATACTATTTTAGAGTAATTGTTTCCTCAATTTGAGCTTATTTTATTTTTCGAGGATTTTTATTTTATTGAAGACATTTTATCAATGCATCTGCAAGGCCATTTTATGTGTGAACATGCGCTACTAAATGCTTAATATTTATCCCAATTGACATACAATAATTATTAAAAGCTTGGGAAGTAAATCCTCCAACATTATCAAGACGAATAGATTAAATTAAATAGTTTGGGAAGTGAGCTCATAATTTGATCATTTGAGCAAGCCATCTTGCAAATTCTTGATTACGAGTTTATAATAACACACATGTGACCATCTTGTTGATACATCAATTAATACCATAAAATATCTGAATGGTTCACATGGTGGGTGGATAGGCCCACAAATATCACCTTGTATTCTTCCAAGAAATTTTAAGCGTTCAACCCTGATTTTAGATAGTGATGACCTTATTATTAACTTCCCTTGTGAATAAGTAGCACAAGAAAATTTATTGGGTAGAAAAATCTTTTGGTTTTTCAGTGAATACCCACATGAATGATTAATTATTCTTCGCATCATAATAGCTCTAGGATATCCCAATCTATCATGCCATGTAATAAAATTATTTTGATTGACAAACTTTTAGTTTATAACAACATGTACTTCGCCAAAACTTATGTTTGTGAGATATAATCAAGAAAAAACTACGGGTAATTTTTCTAAGAATCATTTTTTACCCGAGATGATACTCGTGATAGATAAATATTCTTTGTTACTTTCATTTGAAGTATCATGTGATATCCATTTCTACGGATATCTTTAAAACTTAACAAGTTTCTATTAGACTTGGACGAATATAAAGTATTATCAACACAAATATTTGTTCCTCTAGGTAATATAATATTTGCTATTCCGGAGCCTTTAATAATTTTTGAACTACCCAATATCGTATTCATGCATGTATCAATCATCACCAAAGAAGTATAAAATCTCTTACTTTTCAAAATAGTCTACAATACAACTGCATTTTTCATTCATCAAGTATTCTCTTCTAGAAATCTTCATTTTCTTCATTAAATAAAATAAATATTAATAATAAACAAATACATGAACCAATAATAATTCAAACGCAGCATCAAACTAAATATAGTCTCGATAAAATATATGTTTATTTATTATTATGACTATTATTATATATATATATATATATTTAGAAATTTTTATTAAACATTATAAAAGAAACACAAATATTCAATGATCACATTCTAATTTTCATGCACGACAAAAAGTCAACTACATCAAACTAGGAAAAATCATCGAGACCAAAAGTTATTGTATCACTACCGGAAGCCGAAACCAAGTTGGTCTATATTATCATTTTTTTCATCATTGAAAACAAAGTTGGTCTTGATGTACCCTTTTCCTTTTAGCGATGCTTAATAAAGATTGATAAAATGTTTTGGCGACAAGTATGCGACCAATCACCATTCATACCACAACGATAGCATTTGTTTTCCAAAGACTTATTGATTTGATCCATTTTATTATTATATTTATTTATTATTCTTCTTTTTTATCATCTGACTACCACCACGTCCACGACCATTTTTGCGGGAATGACCTAAAAAATGACCGCGGTCACGACCACGATGTTGCCCTCTATAATTATATGATGTCACATTCACTTTAGGGAATGGAGTTGATCCAGTTGGAAGGCCTCATGATTTTTCATCAAAAGCTCATTATTCCGTTCGGCCAATAATATACATGATATCAATTTAAAATACTTCTCAAATCCTTTTGCATGATACTATTGCTGCAAGAGCTTATTCGACGTATGGAAAGTGGAAAATGTTTTCTCTAACATATCTCCATCAGAAATAACTTCTCCACATAGTTTGAGTTTATAAGTATTTCGAAATATATTCACTCACCAATTTAAAATCTTGAAGGCATAAATGATGCCATTCAAATTGAGATTTGGGAAGAATGATCGTTTTCAAATGATCATACATTTCCTTTTAATTGTTCCATAGGACCAATGTATCTTTCACGGTGAGATACTCAATTTTTAAACCTTCGTGAAGATGTCGACGAAATAAAATCATTGCTTTTGTCTTATCTTGGCCGGACATGATGTTTTCATCTTTGATAGTATTTCTAAGACCATTGGTGGCAAGATGAATTTAAGCATAGAAATCCATGAAAGATAATTCGTTTTGGTGTTGTCAAGAGCCGTAAACTCCAATTACTTGAGGTTTGACATGAAATTTGAGATAAAATAATTTTTTTTGAAATGTTTTCAAAGATACCTTTTGTCAACCTTGACCGATTTGGTTCTCGCAAATGAGGTGCAAAATTTGGCTACCACGGACGAGGAGGGAGTCTAGACCTTTGCTTCAGAAAAGAGAGACTCGTGCTGATAACGTGTTATAAACGAATAATACAAAGAACAATAGAGTCAAGGGAGAGAGATTCTTGAGACACATTACTACATATCATACATGTCTTATTTATAGGACTAAAACAAAGAGTAATAAATGAGGAAACGAAATAAAAGGTCTTTATTAATGATGAAATATGAAAGACCAAAGGTCATACATAATGAAATCTATTTATTATTATATTTATAATACATTTCAGTTTAATAAAACATAATATTTCACTTTAAAAAAAACATAACATTTCATTTTAATACAACATAACTTTCAATCTAAAAAACATGACATTTCAGTTTAAAAAACATAACATTTTAATTTAATACAACATTTTTAGTTTAATAAAATGACATTACAGTTTAATACAGAATAACATTTCAGTTTAAAAAACATAACATTTCAGTTTAAAAATCATGACATTTCAGTTAAAAAAAACATAATATTTCAGTTTAAAAAATATAACGCTAAGAATGACAACATGAAAATGCAATTTAACACAAAATGATATCGCAGTTCAATAAACTTGACACCACTAGTTTGAGAAAATGACCACATTATTTTTTTGTGAACATGATATTTTAGTTTAAGAAACATGACATGCACGTTTCAAGTTTAAGCATTTTAACAACTTACATAAATATTTTCAAAACGTTTCTAGAAAAATCTAACATGTCTAACACACAAATTATCAATTTCTAAATCAAATGTCTATGTTTGTAAAGTGTTTGAACAACAAATGACTTGATTTCGAGAAACCTGTTAACTATAAGCCTACAACAATTTTGTTTTATTGATTCTTTAGAAATGGTTAATTCGATAGAGTTTGCATTGAGGATATTCGATGCTTTAGAGAGATGAAGATATCAGAAGCTGAATAAGATCCACACAGATGAAATATATGATTTCTGGTCACAAATTTTGGACTAGAGCTTTGACGCCCGCCTTCAGATCTTCTTTGACATGTGAGTCTTAAAAGGTCGCAAATAGTTGATAAGAATCAACCTTTTTTTACCACTTTTGAAGCAAACAAAACCTAAAATTTCGATCGAGTTCGAAGAACGAAGAACGTCAGACAGAAAGAATGGAGAACGTCGATTGAAGATTGAAGATTGTCGAACGAAAATCACAAGTGGCGAACGGGAAAGGGAAGAGGTTAGGGTTTGAATGTCTAGAGGCGTAATGAGAATACGAAGAGGTGTTTGAATGGTTAGGGTTTGAATGTCAGAATATGCGCACTTCTAATTTGTAAATATATTTTTTAAATTTCACTATGGCATGCCACATGGGGAGTTGTTGAGGAGTCATTCCCCACGTCACTCCTTCTACCATTTCTCTCTATATAATATTCTCGAGTCGCTCCTTATATTAATGTAAGACTACAATAGTAATCATATAGATTTTTTCTTGTGTTGTGTGTAAATGTCTATATTTTTTCACAACAATACCATTTGCTACTTTTAACTTGGCTGTCTTAAATCGGGTATACTCTCCTACTGGAAGATAATAATGTCGTTTTTATCGCTCAAATATAGTTTCATATTTTTGGAAATGATTCATAAAATATTATAATCATTTGAGTGCAAAAAAATAATATTAATAAAAAATAGATTTAGTTAATAAAAATAAAAGAAGAAAATAAATAAAATAAATTACGAACACCAAGATATTAACGTGCACAAATTCTTTAAAAATAGCAATGAGCTACCCAAGCGACTTCGACTTTTCAAAATAGCGTATAAAAATGTTGTTATGGATGATACACATATGTGAAATATAATATTATCGTAAATCTCTTTTATGAGCCTAGATCTAAATAGGTTTAGTGTAAAGAGTCTTAATTGTTCTAACATGCATTATTATTGGATATGAATGAGTAGATTATCGTTCAGTATCTCACAAGTCTTTCACACATTATAATTTGGCTTTGCTCTTTGTTGTTTAGTTGTTTTGTTGCTTTTTTTATATTCATTTTGTTTATAATTTTTTTTTACAAAGATGACTTATAACCCTTTTATTAAAATGTTCATAAGAAAATAATATAATCGTTTTCATTGAGAAATACAAATATTTGTCTCAACATATTCACGATTTTCAAACAGAATAAGTAATTACATCGGAATGTTTTTTTTGGAATTAAAGGAAAACTAGCATGATACTCCACAACCATGCCCTCCGCTTAAAAATAATATATAAAGTAAATCTAGCTATCTCGCGTTATATTGGTTGATTTTTGTAATTTTGACACAATTAATACTCAGATTTTGACATATTTCCTAGTCTATTAGGTGACTGAGATTCTTGTCCACATGCGAGTGTGTTAAGCATATCAGTTCGAATATCTCGCCAAATTTATTAATTTGTTTGTCTAATTCCTGAGAAGAATTTTGAATTTCTTTCTATTGATATTGTGGTGAAAAACTATCACCTTAAGAATGAAAGCGGAATAATAATAACAACTGTAGTGGAATGCAGAACAATAACGTAAAAGTAAAAAAGAACGAAATAACAACACAAGAATCTTACCCAGGTTCAGACCATCAATGTCCTACGTCATATTTTCGGAGAAACAATTCAATAGATTTATAATATGGATTACAAACTCTAACTCTATCTGTTTATTCTAGATTTTTAGACTAACACTCTCTTCTCGTTTACAATGTATATATATAGTCATTTAGAATTCATATTTAGGATAAAGATCATTTAATATTTTTAACATCTCCACCATTATATGAACTCGTGCCGATTTAGTTAACATTTGTATAATAATAATATTTTATTGACATCTTCACCACTGGGATTTCATGCATTTTTTAATCCAAAAAATAATCGCACATATCTTCCTTCCCCTTTGTACCTAACAACGAGGCACACCAAATTGGGCCTTAAATCCATATGCCAAATTCCACATATATTAAGTATATTATAACTCCAAATGTTCTCTTGAGGATGCTAACTAAAAACATGTTATTTCTATATTTTATTATCAATTAGTTCTTGGATCAAGTGTCATTATTTTTGAGAAGTTAACAAAGCCCATAGTTTTTGTAAGCTTCCTTTGTATATCGATCGTGAATTATTGACAACTTTCAAAAGAAATGGGGGAATTGTCTCAATCTCTATTGTGTATAAGACAAAGTGTTTAGTGTCTTGAGTTTCTTACAATGCGCAAGTCAAATGATAAATTAGTGTCTGGTGCAACTTTGGATGACCACATGACATTGTGTCAATTGGAAATCTTCTCGTGAGCTCGTAGTACATCTCAAGATTTGTGAGTTATTGTTTTTTGCAATCTTCAATTTTCTAATTTTGAATATCGCACCTCACGTCATAAAGAAAAAAAGATTGCACATTTGCGAGTATGTGTATTCATTCTTTCACTCTTGTAAGAATTCGTCTTTATTGTTGCAACTTTATTTACTTTTTTGGGGGGAAAAACGACTTAGCATCATTTCATTAGATATTCTCAAAAACGGGAAAAAAATACGAGTTTAAGAGATCATTCTAGACAGACCTAAAATGATAAAAATCTAAAAACGTAAATGAATAATATGATTATAATTCTTTCAATTTTAGTGAGTTCAAAAAACGGTAAATTCAAGTTTCTGTAGATATTCCAGTTCTGCTCCGTGCTTGTAATTCTTCTCCACGTTCCCGCGAGGGCACTGCAATCCGATACAATATCTTTCCATAACTCTTCAACACTTCTGCGGGTTTTTCCATATACCCTTGCATTCCGTTCTTGCCAAATGTTATACACCACTGCTCTGAAGCCGCACTTGAACACACTTGTTGAAAATTTATTTCCCTTGTCTTTTAGTAGTGCCGCTTGTTTGATTTCATTTCATTCGCTCGGGAAACTAATCATCTCCAGGCTTTTATAGAATCTTTCCTAAAGCTCCGAAGCAATACAGCAACTCCCGAATAGGTGATCCATGGTTTCTTCATTTCCTCTACATAGAAGACAGCTCGCATCTAGGATACTCATATACTTGCTGATACGATCACAGGTGCTGAGTCTTTCCCAGAAGGCGAGCCATAGGAAGAACTAGTGTCGAGGGATAATCTTCATTGACCATACAAAAGGAGTCCACTCTACTTTCTACGCTTTTTCCAAGTGACCTCCCATATTTTCTTCAATACCAGCTTCCCATTGTCCTCGGATTTCCATTCATGAATATTCGGTCTTTCATGAAGTTGTATGTTACTTATATGATCATGTATCCTCTGTCCTTTTAGATTTCTTCTCAGGAGTGAGTCACAATTCCCGTCTTTAATGTCTCTGATTTTTGCTTCTGCGTAGTCCCTTCTGATACGAGTATTTTGAAACTCCTCCTTGTGGATGATAGGCTGGTTTTTGAACCAAGGGTCGTGCCAGAATAGAGTGCATTTCCCGTCCCCTAGTCGGATGTCATATAGATCTGCAATATCGCTTTTTAGTTTAAGAATCTTTTTCAGAGACCAACTCATACCTTCATGAATTTTGTAGGTTCAGATGTTGGTTTCATATTTCATAAACCTCGTATGCACCCATTTGATCTATAGTGACTCCTGATTGTGCTCCAAATCGCACAGATGCTTGAAGGTGAGAGATTTGTTCCACTCGATACAGTTCTTCAAGCCGATGCCTCCCTCTTCTTTCGGTTTGTAGAGAGTGGTCCATTTGACTTTCTTTCCTCCTCTTCCGCTACTACCCCAGATAAAGTTCCTCATCAGCGCGTCGAGCTCCTTCATTACCTTCTTCAAAATGACCATCTACTGCGTCCAGTAGCCAACTATGCCCATGACCATGGTTTTGATAAGTTTGATCCTCCCTGCATAAGAAAGTTTTTTCGCTGCCCAACCAGATATCGTATTTTTTACCTTTTAAATCAGCGCTTGTAGTATGAGATCTCGATCTGCTTTGCGGTTAACGGAATTCCTAAGTACCTTACGGGAAAGCTGCATTCCTTAATGTCCATGATATTGAAGATGCCCTGCTTTGTTTCGTCCTTCACGCCTCCATAAAATGCCACACTGTTTCTTTCATTAATAGTTAAACATGTAACCTTAGAAAAGAACGTTAGTGAAACCCTTATAGTTTTAATGGAATCAATATCTATGTGCGCTAGAATGAACAAATCATTAGCAAAGCATGAATGGGTTACCTCCTCTACCTCACAAAATGGGTGAAAGATGTATGGATGATTCTTTCAAAATATCGCGAATATGCTCTCAAAGATCGCCATGATAGCTACGAAAAGGTAAGAAGAGAGGGAGTCCCCTTGCCTTAATCCATTTTACCCTTGAAATAGCTTCTGTAGACTCCATTCACGCTAACAACAAAATAGGATGATGAAACGCACTACATATCCAATCAATAAAAATCATAGGAAAAGAAGAAACAACCATAAAGTCCTGAATGACTTCTCATCTAACATAGTCGAAAGCTTTCTTGATATCCATTTTAAAAGCCACTCTCAGAGATATTTTCTTTTTTCCGTAGCCTTTTAAAAGGCTCTACATGAGAAGAATATTATGAGAGATTGTCCTACCGGGGATGAATGCAGATTGATTAAGATTTATAATTTTTCCTATGACATTTTTAAATCGTTTAGAAATGATTTTTTAAATTATTTTATAAATTACATTGCAGTAGGAAATTAGTCTGAAATCTTGTACTTTCTCGGGTATCGTGGTTTTGGGAATCAAGGTTAGGACCGTTGTATTTCATTGCTTTAACATCTTCTTGTTCTTAAAAAACTCCAGAACCCCATCAGTAACGTCTTTACTAACAACCGACCAATTGTCTTTGAAGAATTGTGCATTAAACCCATCATGACCCGGGCTTTTATTCCCATCAATACAAAATAGAGCTTCTTTAACCTCAATCCTCGTGACCACCCTTATTAGCTCGCGACTATCTTCTACAAATATTTTGCTATCAATAAACTAATACAAGGTATTGAGGTGACTTTGATGCTACTTTCTTGTACCCATAATCTACTTATAGAAATCGATAGCTAAATCTTGTACACATTTTTGACCCTGAACATATTCACCATCATCATTTTTCAGCATGTATACATTGTTTCTCATATTTCTAGCCTTGCATTTTCTATAGAAGAAAATTGTGTTTTTGTCACCCAACGAGAGTCAGCTCTGTCTTGAGGATACGATCAGATTCGTTTCTGGTTACGTTGTAATCACCGAGGACAACCCAAGATTTATCACTACCGATACAGTTTCTAAGACAATTCTAGAGGAGTCTTCAATCAGTGCTTGAGTTGCTACCATAGACAATAGCAAGATTAAACACGATTCCTGTGATTCTGTCTTTGACCTCCACCAGGATTGCTTGATCATTCGAAAATAGAGCCCTGAGCTTAGCAACTTCGTTATCCCAGATAACCTAAATTCTGTCCGTTTTGTCATTTGAGTTGTGAATGATTTCCCAGCTGCTATCAATACACAGCTTGCTAACCTTCTCAATGTTCCGGCTTTTGACTTTTGTCTCAAGAATACCCATAATAGTGATCTTCTGGTTCTCAATGATCCTCCTGATTGCTTTGCATTTCAGAGTATCATTGAGTCCCCTTATGTTCCATGTCACTATATTCATGAATGGATATAAGTGTTGGGATCCTGACTTTCTAGACTGTCATAGACCTCATCATCAGAGAAATCGTAAGCATCACTTTCCTCGTTATCCTCAATGGCTACAGCTTGATTACATGGAATACTAATGCCATTGAGTGGGGGTTGCCTCACATAGATCTCATCTTCTTTCGTTATAGAGTTAGTGGCTTCTAGATCCATGATCTTTTTACTTTGTCTTCGATTTTCAGCTTGTTCTTCTTTAGTAGGTCTTTTCTGACTTTGAACTTCTTCACTACTGGATTTATTTTTGTTATCGATTTTAATTCTCCCTACTTCAAAACCATGGCTCACTACCTTATTCAAGACTAAATTGTCTTCTTCTGCACTTGATCTTTCGATTTCACAAAACCCAAGATTTCTCAGTCCATTCTCAATAGCTTCCTTATTGCTTGTTAATTTTTCAATGTTTTTTGTCCAGGATTCTTTTGTTCATTATCTCGAAAGGTGGCTTTAAGCCCATGGATCGGGTCATTTCGAATTCCGATGACATTGCTTTTTCGGTTCCTACTTGCATTCCTAGATTTTGAAGAGTGGACTCACGACCTATTAGAGTGCCATCAGACCTAATTTTGCTTGTTTCATATGGGCCAAGTATTCCCCGTCCTATAGATCTTTGAATTCCAGTAACTTTAGAACCAGGACCTGTAGTTGCATCAAGACCAGTTCTTTGATCAGTATTGGGACCAGTGGAGTTAGGACCAACAATAGTATCGTCCACAATAATAGGAATTGTGCTAGTATCAGGACCAATATAATTGGGACCAGCAATGGTTGCACATTTTTCATCAAGACCTGTAGTAGTAAGTCCGGTAGCTTGAGTAGTATCAGGATCAACAAGTCTAGGACCAGGCTTAACATGGTCAATATGGCTAGGTACGGTAGCATTATGATAATCTATAGGACTAGTGTGTCTATGTCCAACTTTAGCAGGACCGATACCCTGACCAGAACCGACGTTTTGAACATGACCTATTCTTGAGAAAACAGAATCCCTTGGACCGGTGCCCTGAACATGACCAATAGGATCAGCGTTAGCAGGGCCAGGTTGTACCCTCACCCACTTCATTAGTTTTCATATCTTCTTCCCTACCCTTATCTGTTCTTGTTTTCGGTTGTCCATCTTATCATTATCAGTGCATTCATTCTTGTTAAGTTCAGACCTGTTCACATTTCTCTCAACCTGAGCTTGGTTAGAGTCATTGATACTGCCTTCCTGAGCGTTGTTATTGACCTTCGATTTTAGATTATTATTGACTGAACATTTATTCGTAGCGTGTGTGAAAGTGTTACACCATATACATCATTTTGGTTTCCATTCGTATTGTACTCCAATGTCAAATAAATTTCCCAGTTTATCTTTAAGTTCAAGCTTGATTGGAAGAGAGTTACTTGGATAAATTTCGACACTAACTCTGTCACATATGCACACTCGTAGTCTTCCATTGCTGGGTCAAATATAAGTGGTTTTCCTATAATTCTTGAAATATAGGACAGACTCATTGGGTTGCACAAGTGTGGTGGAACATTCTTGAGATTCACCCTTCAAGTTCAGGCGGTCTATGATTAGTATTAAGTTCCTTGATCTAATTGTACAACTTGAATCTTTTTCCTTTAATAAAGGTATATTCGCTCTCTATGATCAACTTTATTTTTCCATTCCTGAAGGATAGAAAGTAGAATCTGTGATCATTGATTATGATCCTCTCCAGACCAGAGGATTCTCACTAAGCCATTAGCGTTCTTTTAACCTCAGCAAATGGTGTCTTCATGTTGCCCATAAAGTGACCAACTATGACAAACTCCCATGCATTTAGGCATTTTTCTTCAATATCTGGTGGGAGCTCAAACCGATGTGAATGATCAAGTGTAATTACCTTTGGGTATAAGATGTCTATCTGGAATTTTCCTTTTTCTAGATAGTTCATGCAATTTCCATTCCACACATTTCCTTCTTGTGAGGTTTTGTTTGGGTTGCTCATGATTATATACACCTTTGATTTATTACATTTCAAAATATCCCTTATGGCGTCAACCGTCCACTTGATCACTTCATCATATTGATCTTTGTTGAAGAGATTCCAATTCTTTAGATAGTGAATGTTGAACTGAGCATTCAACTGATCATTTCTTTCATGGGGCATTGTAATTTCTTGTTTATTAACTTGGAAAAAATAGCTTCTTCATCTGGTTTCTCTGTCCTACAAAATTTGCTATTTTGTTTTTTCTCATTGACCACATTGGACTAGCAGTAGGATCCTTGTTATCAGTCTGAGCATTTTTTTGTTAGGAATTGCAGCAATAGGAGGAGCTGAGGAGATGACTGTTTCAGGGTTGCTATCTTTCTTAACTTGTTTGTTCTTTTCGGCCCATCTAACCCTTGTATTTCCCACAAAACCATTGCCTTCAATTGTTCCAATCTTCTTTAGAATATCCCCTTCAGTGCTCTTCTCTTGTGTACCAGTTTTTCTCTTTTGAATGCTATCAATTGGAATTTCAGGATCCAGATTAACTAGTGGAGAAATGCACCCATGTTCAATATCTTAGGGTTAGCCTCAGGTGTCACGGGTTCCTTAGGATTTACTTCAGCATTCTTCTTGGAACTTGAATTATTTGCCTTCATGTTTTTTCTTTCTTTGATTTTCGATCCATTCTTACCCTTCTTAGCTGTTTTAGAATTATTGATCTTGTTATTCGACCGATCCTTTCAATTTCAGCACTTGTTTTTGAAGAACTATGCCCCTTTGTTTTTGGTTTGATATTTGTTGCTGACATCTTCTTCATGAACTTATGATATTCAAGGTCACATATTATTGTTTCATCATAGTCGGTGCTATCGTTTGATTCCAAATCAAGATCCATGCTTTGGTTCTTTTGATTCAACTGGTGGTTCATAACTTTGATTGTAGAGTTATCATCTTGTCGATTAGGACCGGCAGAGGAAGCAATTGTATGACCGAAAATATGAGTAGCACCAGGGCTTATGTGAGCAACTAGATTATCTTTTTCAGACCCAACCAAGCGAAAACCGTTGGATAACCCCTTATCAGACCCGGCCAAGAGAAAACCATTGGCTAATTCTTCCAGTTTCATACATTCTTCACCTCTTACTGACTTATATTCTGACCCAACTTATTTGTAGCTTCCATAATATCCATACCCAGACCCATATTTTCAAACAGATTATCAATATAATTCCGAACCAAGTTTTCACCATTGACTATACCAATCAAGTTTAGTTCATCATCCTTTAGATCTATTTTATTAGGCTTTTCTGATTTGGATGAATTTATTTCCATGACCAGCTCCAACTCAGATCCAATTTCTTCAGTGTTTCAAGATTTTCTGTTAGACTATGTCCTTCAACAGCTCAGCTAGATGTGTAGGTTGTTTAGAAGATCCTACAATTTTAGGCTTAGTTTCAGAATCCTGGGCGCATTTAGTGTCTTTTGTCCAACCTTTTCTAGCCTAGTCCATAGTCTAGTTGTCTGACTTTCCATCTAATCCTTAGTAGGGCAGGTAGACTTAGAATTCTGATCATCAATAAAATCCAAGACTTTCAATTTTGCAACATTTCCCATTGCAGAACAAAATTCTTAAATTATGTCCTTCTTTGGACCCAATGGACTCTAAGCAGCTGATATCTCCAACTCTGTAGAGGCAATTTCAATATGACCCATTTTTCCCAGTTCAGCGTCCTCTCTAGCAGGACCGGTAAGCTCTGTTTTCTAATCTTTCTCTGCACCTGAATAACCCAAACTTTCATGTTTTCCTATTTTTGAAACTAACCCCGACCTTGTAATATTCTTTGAACCTACTGATTCTTTACCAGCAGTCTTATTCAGCCCTTTCATATTTACCTCAATAGAAACCCCAATACCAACATCAAGAGGATCATTCAAAACAGACATAGATCTCAGCATATTGTTTTCACCCGATGCAGAAACAGACCCCAACATTGAGCTTTCAATAGGACCCGATAAACTTGTACAATTTATGTAATTTTCCTGCATTACCTTAGAGCCTTTTGATAGATTATCTCCAACATTGAGACCGAATTTTCAGCACAAACAACCTGATTGTCATCAGTTTCAGCCAGACAAGATTTCAAATCCAATTTCTCAACAGAATGACCGGTCAGGTCTAGCGTACCAATCAACGACCTTAACGGTTCATTCTGTGCAGCAATTCCAATAACAACAGATATTTCTAGAATATAACATATTTTCTATTTTTATTAGATTATATTTTTTTAAATAATTAAAAGTCAATTAAACAAGTGTTTATTTAAAATTAGAAAAGAATTACATCATAAGGCTTAATAATATAAATTGGAAATAATAACTAGAAAAGACTATGGTATGGAGCCATTAGTCTTGGACTCTTGCAATTGTTGTTTGGTGCTGCGGTTAGGGTTCAGTTTCAGGTTCAGGTAGGGCTTTCGTGTCCTTCTAGGCCTCTGTATCCAGATGGGTCAGGGTCTTAGGCTCCTGGTGTGGCTCCATAGAGGTGAGAGCCCAAGATGATAAAATGGAAATGAGTGCTGAAGTGATAAAGGCAAGAAATACACATGCAATTGCAGCATTTGCTTGGTTAAAGAACTTATCAAATACATTAAAACCAATATCTGTGTCTATTGTGGAATTGTTGCCTTCAATAAAATACTCTGCTAACAAGAGAATATGTTTCATCTCATTTGTTGCTCGAATCCGGCTGCAGCTCCTGTCCCTAGTAAGTACGAAATCACCTTCCAAAAATTAAAAACAATTGAAATTAGCACGAGCCTTATATTTTTAAATTAAATGACATATATAAATGCTAATAGAATTTTAAACTTTCTTATAATCTAAAAAAAAATATTCAATTTAAAAACAAATACGTCGAAATTGGTAGATTATACACAATGATATGTTCGATGTTACGTGAAAAATAAATATCAAATTTATTTATTTTTAGATTATCTCAAATCTTAGCTTAGATAACAAATCGTTTAGTCACCCAAAGCAATTTATAAAAATTGGAATGCGTAGAACTCAAAAAAAAAATGATTAGAAAAAAAAACGTACAAAACGTATTTAAATATAATTTAATTTACAAATATAAATTAGTAAAAAAAAGAAAAGTTAAATTAAAAGACAACCGTTTTGTCCATTTGAAAAAACAACAAATCACTAAAATTCTGATAATTCAAATCTCATATGCCCTAATTAAAAGTTCGAACTCCATCTAATAAAACGGTCTAAAAATCTCAAATAGTAATTGTCCAAACAAAAATGAGAGGAACAAAAATAAGAACAAAACATACCTTATCTGCATAGAAGTTGAATTGAAAAATACACACCCCATACAATTTGATTCCAGTTTTGAAATTGTAAATAGTGAAGACAATTTGTAGTAATGCAAACAACATCCCAATCACGATTGTAGCAAGCACATATCTGCCACATTTCACAATTAATATGTACAATATTTAATAAAAAAATATATATAGTAACAATATCATTTTCTTGTCCACTCACCTATAAGCATAAACATCGTCAAAACTGTATTCTAATTCGTAATCAAAGACATCATTGGGGACATAGAGTGTATCACTTACAAGTACGCCCAATGCAACTAATAAGAAAATGAACTTAAGGGCTCTCAATGCAAGAACTGTTACCACATTGGAAGGCAGTTGTGCCATCTTTCTATATTAATTTGATTTTGTATGTTGTGTTCACTTGTTAACAATTTCTGAAGTTTTATAATATAAATGCTCCTAACTATATTAGTATTTGACAACTAATATTATTATTATTATTAATATTACGTGCATTACGAAGTACCGTAAGAGTTGCCGGTTAGTCTTTTGTCCATAATTTGGCTCATAAGCTTTAGACTGCTGGCTTAAATGAAAACTGACACATTTGACGGTTATTTTAAAAGGATATAAAATATATTTGAGTTAGAAATAGTTTTAGTTTTGTTTAGATTGTAAAAAATTAAATATAAAAAAAGAAGTAAAGGATAGTGTTGTGACGTCTATAAGTAAGAAGGTAAGAAATGTGGGACGAAATTTTCGACTTATTTTGCGATAAATACTAGATTTCACCGCCAAAAAAATGTTTATGGTGGTAAATATTTTTACAAAATGTTTAGATAATAATTTTTCAATCCCTGCACATTTATGAAATTGATTACCTGAAAATTCTATAAAAATATTTTAACAAATTATTCACAAGATCTTAGTTGTTAAAAATTCATTTCTATATATTTAGCAAGATTTTCTTTTTTGTCAAAATCCGATATAAAGTTTAGATAATTTGATTATTTTTATATAAAATTTTGATGATTTTTGATAATTTTTTAAAATATGACATATACTTAGGAAGATTTCCATTTTTGTCAAAATTTGATATAAAGTTTGGACAATTTCTTTTTTTTTTGTTGAAATCTGATATATAGATTCCACCATTTTTGTTTTTATTAAAATGTGATATATAGTTTTGACAATTTTTAGTTTTGTCTAATATAACTTTAGACAATTTTTATCAGCCAAAATCTAATATATGATTTAAACTATTTTTTTGGGTCAAAATCTTATACATACTTTCAAAATCTTTGTTTTTTTAAATATGATATAGAGTTTCGAAATTGTTGATGTTTTCGTCGAAATTCATTACTTTTTTAAATCATGTTTTGAAATGATTTAATTTTAATTATAAAATCTATGATTTTTCAATAATTTTTGTTATTTTTTTTTATCAAAATCTTATAGTTTTGATGATTTAACTGTTTTGTAAACGAAATGAAATATCAGTGTGAGAGTGAGTGAGAGAGGTAGGAAAGACCGACCTCTTCGAATCCATCTCTTATACGTCTAGGGAACACTTAGATACAATCAAATTATTTTCCTCCCTAATATTTAATAGACACGTCTAATTTATCTCAATTTTTATCAGTAAATTCAATCAATCAAACATTAAAAAGTACGACTATTGGGCATATGTCTACCCACATTTCAAACTATTTTTCCAATAAAGAAATGATAAACTCACAGAATGATGAACGACGAATCCTATGTGGCCTGTCACGTGTGTAGGAGAGAGAAATAAAAAAATTTAAAAAATATATAATATTAAAAAACGTTTCAGTTCTCTCTCTTTATTCTTTTCATATTTCATTTTCGGCGATCTCTCTTTCTTCTATGGCGATTTCGCTCTCCGGCTTCCGCAACTTCTTCTCTTCATCACCGTCTAATTGAAAATGGTAAGTTTTTTTGCTCTCCTTCGTTTAACTTCACTACATTTTGAAAATTGCATGTCCAGGATCATATTATTTCTCTTCTTTTCAGGATGGTGTTGGTCCATGTACATCATCTAGGAAGACTCTAAAGACTCCAAAGTAAAATAATAAGAAATCTTATCTTTTTATAAACGAATATGTTTAGCGTAGATGATTTTGATATCAATATTCTGTTTAGTATATTGATAGGGTTTAACTCCATTTTGGGTGTAGCGATAGAAACATTTTGAATAGGATTGTACAAGTATTTAGCGATTATGGTTTAGCGTAGAAACATTTTTACCGATTAGGGTTTAGTGTAGAAACGGTTTCTATATCCATATTCTGTTTAGTGATCGATTAGGTTGTAGCTGCAGAAACATTTCGAATAGGGTTGTAAAAAAGAGTCCCGAAACCACAACATTTCGATGGTTTCGGGACCCAAAATGGTGGTTTCTCGTGCCAAAATGTTAGTTTTGGACCTGAAATGGTGGTTTCAGGACCTTTCTAAATGGTTATCTATTTCATGGTTCATTTATTTTTTTGTTCATTAGCTTCTTTTGTTTTTATTGAGCAAATAAACGTAAAAGGAATGCGGCCCAAGAAGAGAGTTCACCTCAACTCTCGCCAAAGAAAACCAAAGCTACCCACAACATATTTTTAACTAGGACCTCGTCTTTTGGCCTTTTCAATCTTTTTCAACTATTGTCTATTAAAAAAAGATTGTGAAAGCCATAGGCTTTGGCTCTCTTCTATCTTCGTCACTTTCAGAATGCCTTGACGAGATCTCTCGTTATCTTGTCAGACAGTTTGACTGTACTAAATGTGCATTCATCCTAGAGAGTAGCGAGGATGTAAAAATCGAAGAAGAAGATGTTCAAATCATATTGGGAATCCCTAGAGGAGAGCGAACATTGTAGAATATGAGGATAATGAGCCCGATAAGAAGTTGAAGGCCTTTAGGACTCGATGTGGTAACCCAGTAAATGATGGTCTTATAGTGTCTGATATGCCAATGAAAATTATAGAGAACAAAGCAGTTGACAAAAATTTCAAGATAGACTTCATATTATATGTTGTCAGTTTCTTTCTCTGGTGTGATCACATAGGTCAACTATCTAGTTATATCTCAAACTTACATATAGGTATGGTATATGCATTGTTAATAATCCTCAAATTTATTTTTTGTACTTGCAAGTTTAGAATTCTAAAAGCTATTTCAGATGTTCCTAATATTCTAAAGTTTAATTGGTGCAAATTTGTACTTCAAGGATTATTTCAATCATGCGAAAAATGGAAGGCGCACGAAAAACGAAATTTATAAGGACCACACACGTTCCTTATCGCAAGTTATCTTTATCATCACTAATTGATTTTAGTATTTGCAAATGTAAATGTTTTTTTAACATATATATGTTTTTAGTTGTGCTACTTGTATATGGTCAGAAACCCTAAAATCCAAATTGATGAGCGTCGATTTCCTATACTGTCATGTTGAAATCACATGAAGTTGAAGTTTAGGTTGGAAACGGAGATGACATGTGGAGGATTATGATGTGGAAGCGATGTTGGACGCATTCTACTTCCACCTCTTCAGAATAAGGAGAACGATGAGGCAGATGGAGGAGGGGGAGAACGAGGAGGCATATGGAGAAGGGGGAGAACGAGGAGGCATATGGGTGGAGAACGAGGATGTAGGTGGGGGTGCCTCAACATTATGCAGTAGTGGAAAATACGGGGGAGCCTCAGAAGGCAACGCCTTAGAAAAAACAAGGATGTAGATATATAACGAGGCATTGATTCGCATTACTATATCTACACACAAAATCAACGAAGCCACATAAGTGTTGGAAAAATTAAGTGTCGGCTGGGACACAACGCCATTGTATGACAACTCAATCCACATTTTATGAAATGCCATGGACAATAATAAAAGTCTTAGGGATGCCATGAACAAATACTTTAAAGATCAAAACCCACTATAGAAAATGAAAAACTCTTGAAGTGTTGGTACCCGAAGTGGTGGTCCCCAAAGAGGAAAATCGTTTACAAATGGTGGTTAATGTTGTAAATAGACCAAAATTGGTAGCTAAAGAAACAGAAAATCGGGTACTTAGAAAAAATTCCCAATGGAATGCAAAAATTCTGACACAACTTCAATCTCCGTATATGATTAAGAATAAACTAAAGAATCAATCTTACTTTGATTGTGCCCAAGTAGATAACTGACATGAAATCATTATGGGGTTCATTTTTGCAAATGAAGATGATGAGAATATTAGGTCATTAATTATGTTGATATGTTCATAGTTAGTATAGTGTTAATTTCGGGATCTGAAATGAGGGTTTTGGGACCTGAAATGGTGGTTTCTCAGCCTGAAATGGTGGTTTCAAGACCCGAAATCGGGTCATTTCAGATCATTACGGGATATTTTTTGGATTTATGTGTTTTCTTCATTTTCAGGAAGGAAGTTTTATACGAAACGTAGCATACCTTGATCAACATAGGGCATTTTCAATCAATGAAAAATGGATGCCATGTTGAAAGTGGTATTATTGATGCATGGACACACGTTACGTTTAATTATAGTAAACAATTTTCTCAGAGGAGAATTGTATTTTTCAACAATGGTTTCTATAAGATCTTTTATTGGTGTTTCATTTTTTTTCAAACCAATGGTCTTATTATGATGTTAATTTCATTTACATGGCTTTTATGAAGATTCATAACTTCTTATTAATAAAGTTAATGAAGAAATGAGAATATTCAAGATAACACCGGAAGAATGATACATGATAATCTTGTAAATCCAATATTTTAATATCATCTAAATCTTGCTCATGTATATCATATTTTAATATGATTTTATTGTTATCCTTCCCAATTTTATAAGAAAGTCACTATTATGTTGTTTGCATCATTATATAAAAGAGGGTAATCAAAATCATTAAACATCTCCCATTGTAGAAAAAAATGCGATGGGAAGATAAATATGTCATAACTCGGAAACTATTAAGTTGAACTTTCTGTATGTTGAAGTGTTTTTAAATTTATGTTTAATTTAACTTCATTGGTAAAATAGATAGCTTCCTTTGTGGAGTTCTTCAAAATTCTCGACTCAAAAATCGCAACCAAAATAGCTAATTTCTCGTTCAAAGTTTTAAAATTAGCTTGGCAAGACAGTTCTAATATAATAGATTGCGCAATAAACTGTGTTAGATAAATTTGACCGGTCAATAAGAACTTAACAAAACAAACTTATTGTGCAAGAACGGTCAAGATCTCTAAACGGTCAAGATCTCTAAACGGTCAAGAACTTTAACCGGTCGAGAAATCAAGCCGGCTAGAAGAAGCAAATGACATATCTAAAACTTGAAGCTATCTGGTTGAACTATATAATCAAGCAAAGACAAATGAAGTCGGTCTGATTCATGTCTTGGAAACCAAAACCACATTTAATGTTATGCTGATCCTCTGCTCAACCAATCAGATTCAACGATTGCCCTGAAGGTATCCATTGAAGAAATGTGACCTTTGGCACATTTCACCTATAAAAGGAGAAGCTGAAGAAGCTGAAGAAGCTGAAGAAGCACGACGACAAGAGAAGTAGAAGAGTAGTGAGCGAACAAGGTACGAAGTTACAAAGTGATCAAAAGTCCTTATCTCTCTAAAAGATTAAAAGCTTAAGTGTGCAAGTGTGCATTTGTGAAGTGTATTACAATTCATGTGAAAGTTGTAAGAGTGATTATCGAGCTGTAAATAAGACTCGATCGTGTATTGTGTGTGAGTATTCCTTAGTGAATATCATTCTCGTGGTTTGAGAAGAACGGGTGACGTAGGGGTTTTATCTCCGAACATCCATAAAAATATGTGTCTTGTGCTTTATATCCTGTCGGCTCCATATCCGAACCGACTCATATCATTCTAACCGCCTCACTAATCTTTAAACCGATATTCTCTAAATCTCATCTCTATCCATCATGTGTGTGTGTTGCTTCAATCTGAAACAAATGACTTCTGCACTTGAACTCGGTTCAAGGGTTCGTGATAGGTTGTATAGTATTGAAACCAGTGTTAATTCTTAACCGGATTAGCGCCAACCGTTGAGTGTTGTCAAGATTATCCTTTAGCCGGACCCCGGTCCACTATCGGCGATCTAGATCCTAACAAACTGTATGAGACATCTTCAAACTTATATGGGCGATGCAAAGTGGGATTGTGGTATAACCAAAACAAATGTAAGTTATATATTTCAAATTTTGATTGTTTTATAATTCTTTATTGCTGTATTTTATTTTTTTGTAGGCAAGAGGATTACGTGATGCTTTCCGAGTAAAATTATGTGCATTCATTGTTAGGTAAAATTTCAACAATAAGTTGAACTATATTTATGAAAAATATATACACATTATAAAAGAAGATTATCTTGAAACGTATAATAAGTTGTATGCTAATAAGTAGTACATTGTAAATTATTAAGGTTATAATTATGTAAATTTCTGGTATTTTCTAGTCTTCAATTTTTTTGGATTTTTTAGTCTACATGATAATGTGACATAACAATTTCGGACACAAAAATGATAAGGTGTTACCAAAATCACAATTTTAAGAAGAAAAAAAAGCGTTCCGAAATCACCATTTCGATTTCCGAAACCATTATTTCATGACGAGAAAACATCATATTGGGACCTAAAACCACCATTTCAGGACCCGAAACCACCATTTCGGTATGAGAAACCACCATTTCGGGACGAGAAATCATCATTTGAGGACGAAAAAACGCAATTTCATGACAAGTTATAATAAAATACTTAGTGTAAATATCAAAATTCTCATCAAAAACTCAAGTTACAAAATGTTAAAAAAACTCATAGTTACAACATGATCATATAATTACCATCTTAGTTGAATGTTATCCCCACACGCATTATATTCGACATATATTTGAGAGGACAAAAGTGATGTGAAGAAAATTGAGTCGACGGTGGATCATTCCTTTGTTGTTGTGTCGAATCTAACACTATTGATGTTGTGGCCGTATTTTCCTTCATTTTTAATCTCGAAGACGACTTCTTAGGGATTTTCTCAATTAAATATTTTTTCCTCTTTGTTGGTGGTCGTCCTCGACTTCTAACTTTGTTATGAGAGTGTATCAAAACGGATGTAGCCGGAGATATAGATGGAGATGCTTATGTGATTTTGTCATTAGATGCTTTTATGCTTCCATGATTAACTGACATAAATTGTTCCATCAACCCTTTTATGTCGTTCATCCAAAAAGAACAATACTCTTCAAATTTTACTCTAACTTGTTGAACCTCTTGCATCAATCGAGTTAGACTATTATGACATTTTTTTCCATAGACATATCTGAATCATAAATGTTGGTAATAGTCTGATCCCCATTCTTAATATCTTTACGCCACCGGTCCATTATATAACACAATGGTACATCATTCACCCTCATATTTTTTAACACATCCATGATATATCTACACAAAATACCTCTAAACTCAAACAATCGACATTAAAATTTAACATTTTAGTCTGTTTCGGTATAATTCACTTTGTAAGAAACATCTCTTACATGTTCTTTATTAATCCCCAAAATGATTTCCTCAACTCTAAATATACAAGTTGTTCCTTCCTCTTCAATGACTGAGATGTCGCACAACATCAACCCTATAACTTCTTCTTGAACCAACCTTAATATATTTGGAGTGTAGAAGGTTTAGTATTGTCTTTCAAAGGAAAATCCACTGATAATTGGTATTAAAGAATTAAACGATTGAAAATCTAGTTTCTTTTATCTCAATGAATTGTTTGAGGGATTTTCTCACCAGAGCCCTATCATATTTCTCAACGAATTGTTTGAGGGATGTTTTAGACTACACGTAGTCATCAAAGAAGGCATTCATACTTTCACTCCATTGAGAGGTAGACCTCCCGGACCAAAATTGGCCTTTTACATAAAAAAGTATCCATTTAGATCTTTCCAAAAATAAAGAATTCAACCAGACATTATCTTCCAACTGATAATCTTTTATTAGTCTAATCCAATCGTCTTAACATTGTTGAATATTTATGGAGTTGCATACAATATTTTTTAGCCTTTTATTTATTAGATGGTATTCAGTATGAATTCCATGTTTTGTAGGAAGTTTTTTCATTATATGCCACAAACAAAAACGATGATGAGTTTTAGGAAATACCTTCTTAATTACAATCGCCATGGATCGACATTGGTCTGTGATTATGGCATTCGGAGGTTGATCGTCCATACAATCCAACCAAGTTCTAAATAACCAAGTGTAAGAATGTGAATCTTCACTTGACAATAAGCCACATCCAAGTAAAATAGATTGACCATGATGATTAACCCCGACAAACGAAGCAAAATGCATGTCATAACAATTTGTCAAATAGGTTGTATCGAAAGAGATAACATCGTGAAAATCGTCAAAGGGGGCCTTGTACCTACTATCTTCCCAAAACACGTTTTTAATTCGGGATTCCTCGTCCAAATCAATAATGTAGAAGAAAATTTGAGTCCTTGGTTTGTATTCTTAAAAAATAATTAGTGAGTACTTCAGCAACCCCACTTCCTAACCTCAACTTTTGAGTTTCTGTAACGTAATTTCTACATGTTCTCTCATCGAAAGACATAATTTTATACCATCCAGCTTCCACTACAAGGGATTGAAATGTTTTGGCCACATTTATTCTAGCTTCATCGTTTGTATCCAATCTCATCTTTACATTTTCGTCTATTACTTTATACGATCTAACATGGCGTATCCTCTTAGGGATTAATGTATGTGTATGCTCAAGACAAATACTTGTTATTACATATCCCTTCATTCCGAACAACAACATTAATCTTTGTTTTACAATTTGTCTTCGTTATTGGTCTAGACTGATAAAATATATTTTCGGCCTTCGATTCTTTCATACAACTCTTGGCACAACAAATGCTGAAGTATTTCCTCTTACCGCCTCAATTTTTGCTCCCTAACTTGGTAATGTTAAATCCAGTTAAGTGGGCATATGGTGTGTAGAATTCAAAAATTTATTCTTCGGATGAAAATGTCATTCCAACATTGAAAATTTCACTAAGAAAAAAAGTGTAACTTTAAGAAACACGTCCCGAAACCATCATTTCGGGACCTAAAACTATCATTTTGGGACCTGAAACTACCATTTCGTGACAAGAAACCACAATTTCAGGTCATAAAACAACCATTTCAAGACCAGACATCACCCGAAATCAATATATACTAACTATGGGCTCTCGAAATGATAGTTTCTCATCCCAAAATAATTGGTTGGGACATTTTAGGACATTTATTTCCTTTGAAATTCTATTTTCTAGTCCCGAAATGATGGTTTAGGGTCTTGGAATAATGGTTTCAGAACATTTTGGGACATTTTCCCCCGAAATTCCATTTTTTGGACGTCGAAATATCCCAAAATCTTATCGAAAATGTACATTTTCTATACCAACAATCGGGTACCTTTTAGGTTCAATAGGGGATTTGTTCAGTTTTAGTGCTTCATCTATTGCGTTGTTCAGGTTCGGTGCTTCAGTGCTGGTTTCCTGAAAGATAAACAGTTCACTATCATACAAAAAAGAACTGAACAATATTATTAAATAACTAGATATGTAAAAATGATACCATGTGTTAGGGTTTGATAGGCAGAAGATTTTTGCCGGAAAAGTTTTAAAGAGAGAAATAAATGAAGAATTTTAGGTTTTATTTTGGATTTATACCGAATTTATTTCTCTCTTATCCACGTAGAAGACCACATATGATTCGTAGTCTTGATTTCGCTGATCTATCATTGAGTTTATCATTTCTCTTTCCAATAATACTCACATTTTCATTCATTTATCTAAAATATCAACTTTGGCTCTAAATCTATTAATAATCCCAATAATTACTTTTTTTTCTCTAAACTTATTAATTATCCATATCTCTATAAACTCATTAATTACTTTATTTCATAAATATAAAATATATATTATTAAATGTTGGGTCAAATTATTTTGAGTAAGTGTTAAAATAGTTTGACTATTGAATTTTAATGATGAAATGATGAATGGATTATATATGCGTCTAACTGTCTTTGATGTTGATGTATCGAAGTCAGATTTCATAAGACTTGGTTCTAATGAGGTTCATTAGACCAATTTGATATTAGATGCATGATCTTAGACGTGCAGTCTAACTAGCGAAGTTAGACGTGTAGTCTAACTAAGCGGTGTTAGACGTGCAGTCTAACTAGAGGAATTAGACGTGCAGTCTAACTCGTGGAGTTAGACGTGCAGTTTAATGGATCTGTAATTAGACGTCAGTCTAACTCATGGAGTTAGACGTGTAGTGTAATGAATCTGTAATTAGACGTGTAGTCTAACTCGTGGAGTTAGATGTGTAGTTTAATGGACTCGTAATTAGACGTGCAGTCTAACTTGTGGAGTTGGACGTGTAGTCTAATGGACTCGAATTAGACGTGCAGTCTAACTCGTGGAGTTAGACGTGCAAGTCTAATGGATTGTGAAAGTTAGACGTGGAGTCTAACTTCTTCAGACTAGTCTGAAGTAGAACCATAATTAGACGTGTAGTCTAACTCAAGGATTTAGACGTGCAGTCTAATAGAAAGAGAAATTTAGACGTGTTGTTTACTCCGATCATTCATAAACAAACTGTTGTGTTGTTCTTTTCTGTCATCTTCTCATTTTTCATCTTAAGCTTTAAACCTAAGTAAACATTTACGCACTTGGTTCTGTTTCAAGTGTTTATAAGGGTTTGCGTAGAATAGAAAGTGAATCAAATCCCTAACATCTTTCTTTCAACCGTTTTTCATAAGCCTTCATCAATCTCCAGACTCCCGTCTCTATTGATTAAGCTGATCCTATCAATTGATATCAGAGCTCTGTTTCTATTCTCAAGCTCAAAGTTCGGAATCATGTCTATCATCAATGACCTCCCTATTCTGTCAAGAGATAATTGTGAATATTGGATGATGAGAATGCAAGCTCACTTGGCTTCCCTTGATTGTGATATGTGGAACGTCATTACTGATGGCCCCATCAAGATTTCGAAGCCAAGAAGTGAGTGGACTATTGAAGACAAGATGACAAACAACCTGGATAATGTTGCCAAAAACATTCTGTATCAGTCAATCAACATGAACGTGTTCTATGAAATCAAGTCATGTTCTTCTGCTAATGAAATATGGGATAAGCTTACTCAGATTTATGATAGAAACGTTCAAGCAAAGAAGGATCAGAAAGTTTTCATGTGTGTTGAAAACAAATCCAAATGGGTTGATAGCGACTCAGAGGAGTCTCCTGGTGAAAGAGAGACTCAAGATGTTACATGTTTGATGGTAGATGACCAATCCAAGGTAAATGATGTCTCTAACCCCGATTTACAACCAAAGAGTTAACTAATGTACTCAATGAAATGGCCAATGAGTACAAAAAGTTAACTGACTCTTTATACGAAATGAAAGTAAAATATGAATCAACCTTTATTTCTTCTAACAAAGAATCTGAATCAAATATTTTTTACGAAAACATAGCAGAGATCTCATCTGAGAATGAGATGCTCAGAAAACAGATTCAAAATCTTTCATCTGAAAACAAGGTCCGGAGATGCTGCATGGACAAGGTCCGGAGATGTTGTCAAACATCAGATCAGTATGTTAAATCCTGTTGGATCTAAATCCGGTCTAGGATTTGACAAGAATGACCTAAACTATCCTGCAAAACGTCAAACTCAGCAAATGACAAGCTTAAGCCAATAAGCTTTGTTAAAGGGAGTTTGACTGATAGTGAATCTGATCCTATTCACGAAGGAGTAGCTTTCAAAAACAAAATAACATATGTTCCGCTGACTGTTAGCTGGATGAAAAATAAGTTAGAATCAGCCAACAAGTCTGGCAATCTAAAACCTGACTCAAAGTCAAGGAGTTTTAAAAGAAAGTCTTCTTCAAAAGATAAGGGATCAATGGCTAGCAGAAAGTCGTTTGCTAAGTCAAAAACATACGCATTGATCACTGCACATAATGAGAAATCCATCAGAATAACTCAAATATGGATTCCTAAGGGACTGATTGACCAAGGACCCAATTAAAAGTGGGTACCAAAAGATTGTAAATATTTATCTATGTAGGAACAAATAAACGATAGGCTGGAGGAATCTCTATGGTATCTTGATAGCGGATGTTCCAAACATATGACAGGAAACAGACGACTTCTTACTGATATAGCAAATTGCTCTGGACCTAAGATTACCTTTGGTGACAACAAGAAGGGTAAGACCATGGGTAAGGGTAAGATTATCCATGGTAACCTAACCATTAATGACGTGCTACTTGTAGACAATCTGTGCTATAACTTGATCAGTATTAGTCGGTTATGTGATAATGGTTTGTTAGTTGATTTTCAAACTCATGCATGTCTAGTTAAAGATGAAGAAGGAAATACTTTGTTAACTGGTAGTAGAGTAGGAAACTCATACAAAATGAACTGGCAAAAAGAATCTTCTGATCCTATGTGTATGATTGTCAAAAATGACCAGAAATGGTTATGACATAAAAGGTTAAATCATTTGAATTTCAAAACTATTAACAACATCTGTTCAAACAATTTAGTTATTGGGTTACCTAAATTACAGTTTGCTAAGGACAAGGAATGTCCTGCTTGCCAGTTAGACAAACAGGGAAGATCATCGTTCAAAAGTAAAGGAAAATCTCAATCTAGCCGTTGTCTACAATTGTTACATATGGATATGTTTGGTCCAATTCCTGTAAAAAGTTTAGGAGGAATGAGATTTTCCCTAATTGTTATTGATGATTTTTCTCGATTTTCCCTAACTTTTACGGTTAACTTGGCACAGCCAACCGCGTTTTCATGCACACCTTGAGAAATGAAGCCTATAATTAATAAAATAGTATACCTCAATCGAGATGACGACACGTGTCCATCATCAAGAGAGGGAGACTAACATCTTGTCAATAGATTTATTGTCATCATGATAATCTTTAGTAATGATTAATTTTGCATTGGAAATAAACATTATACACTTCAACAAGTTAAATCTTATTAATTAGCCAATGACATCACTAAGCATGCTTAACCTACTAACCTAGCCGAACCCCTGGCTATAAACAACCCTTCATTCTTCACAACACTTCACAAAATTCACTATTCACAAAATCTCTTGAACTAAACCTATCACAAGAACATGAACTCTGATCCACTCGCCAAGAAAATTCTGCTGGCTGATTTCAACTTTATATACCAATATGAAGACCATGACATCAAAGACATGTTCTTAGCAGTTGAAAGAAGCGGGCTAAGAAGGTTCTTGGAGAACAAATTTATCATCGACTACTTGGTAGTCGATGAGTTCTTTGAAATGGTAAAGGAAGTGCACCGAGACATCATCGCGGCACGGGTCTACAGTCAATCATTCCTATTCAGCGAGACGGATTT
Source organism: Impatiens glandulifera (assembly GCF_907164915.1). Classification (NCBI taxonomy): domain Eukaryota; kingdom Viridiplantae; phylum Streptophyta; class Magnoliopsida; order Ericales; family Balsaminaceae; genus Impatiens; species Impatiens glandulifera. The sequence continues at coordinate 188,702 of NW_025919140.1, forward strand.
CGCTGAATATTGCGGTTTACCCACTAAAGGGGTAACCGGCCTCACTTACTCCCCGGTGACCATTGAAGAAATGTGTCATCGGTTCTCCAACTCTAACATCCCAGTTAAGCCTTGGGGTGCTAAGAGTCAACTGTCTCACAAATACCAGATTCTGTGTGAGATTCTGGGAAACTCTGTTCTGGGAAGAGAGAAGAGCTACTACTATACCTAGAGAATTTTCGAAATGATGATTTCCGTCACGGTCGGGACACTGGTAAACTGGTCCTGGATCATCTTCAGCAACCTGAAGAAGATGATCATCTCAAACAAAACCGGTTACGCCCCTCAGCTAAGCGGTTTTTGTGCAAGTCTGGACATCCATTCCGGGCCCTTCGTCACTCTCCACCCGAAGCACGTGCTCATGAAGGAGAGAATCCAGGAGCTAATCGACCGGTGGGAAACAGCAAGAGCTGAGAAGAATCAAGCTGTCGGTTCAGCTAAGCGGTTCAAACAGTTCTGCGAAATTGTGGTAAAAATGAACGGTCGGGTTCAAGCATACGCCATGAAGATTGGGATGATTCTACGGTTCCTTCAAGTCAAAATCGGTGAAGGTGAACCACTTTCATCCGACAACATTCTAACCTCTGAGCACATGAGCAAGAGAACTGCTAAGATGACCAAGCCGAAAGCTACAAGGGCGAAATCCGCAAAAGAAGCCGGTTCGACTGCACCGGTCGGTGAGAGCTCCAACCAAGCCGATCCAAAGGGAAAGGATAAGCAAACCGAAGTCCCGCAGAAAAGGGAAGGGTAAAGAAATCGGCGAAGAAAAGCTGCAAGAAACTGGAAGATTTTGAGAAAACTCTATCCTCGGAACAATCACCGAAACCGACTGAACAACTACTTCATCTGATTCCGCTCAACATAGTCCATCCAAACGTAGTCGATCCTCCTTCATCAAGGCAAGCCGAATCCTCGGGTAGCCAAGACTCTCTTTCCAAGTCAAAGGAAATCCCGGCTAAGGAGGTTAGTATTCAATCCCAAAACTCTAAATCTCCAACCAAAAACCTCGACGATATAATCGCCGATGTGGGACTAAGAACCTCAGAGGTCATAGAGGACGTAGTCCAAAATGTTACCCATAAAACTGAAGACGATGTAACAAGTCTTCTTCAGAAAACTGATCAGGTTGGAGCTACCGGTTAGACTGAAATTCATCAGGTCGAAGAAACGGCCAACTACGAAAATATCACTCCTCCGGATCAGGAGGAAATCAACGAAGAAAAGGAACCATCTGGTTCGGTTGGAGACAAATCTGTTCCAATCGGATCAAATCCTGAACTGGCCCAAGATGGGACACCAATCCATCTATCACACTTGAAGGTCAATCTCATGTTTACAAAGGTAAAGAAGTTATAATTGAAGATTCTCCGGTGCGAGGAGAAAGTGCACTGCAAACTGGCCCGAGATAAACTGAAATATTACCCGAAGCCGAGGTACCTATTTCAGCAGAAGAAGAAGAAGCAATGTTCCAATCGTTCATCCGGGATATGAATAAGGAGGCTGAAGAACTGGCCACTCCTCATCACTTATGGGTCAGGCTACGATGTGAAACGAAGCTTTCCAATATGATCCCTGACTTCAACGGTAATGAATATTGGGCGAAACTCTTGGTATTAGAATAGGAAGATCTCCAAGTTACAGGTACTGAAGTCATCCAGGCCGCATACGCTAAAACATCTATGATGGAAGAATATGCCAAGTTACGATCGGTAAATGATGCACCGAAGAAGGCAGAAGGAGCGTAATTAACTCTGATGGAACTAAAGATGATTGAGCGGTTTCAGAAAGTAAGAGATGATCTCGCAAGCAATGTTGACCGGCTAGAGGCAAAATGGAGAGAAAATTGCAAACAGCTTCTGCTATATGCCGATCAGTTTCAAAGCAGACCAATCTTCAATACCGGAGAATCTTCCAAGTCGGCAGAAAACCGTAAAGAGGTACATCAGATGCATGAAACTGAACACGAGGATAACCGGAGAAGTTTCCCATTTCAGACTGATCAGAATCTGGGACTTGAACGAATAAAGGAAGTTGTTGTTGATACAATCATCTCCTCCCTCAACGAATACAGCATAGCCACGGACGCCAAAATTGCAACCATTCAAGCCGACCTAGTTGAAACGGTTCGGGCATCCATTCACTTTGAAATCACTTAAACGGTTCAAACATCCATCAAGACAATGATTGACAAGTCAGTTGAAACGGCAAACACACCCCTTCTTGAAATGATGCAAGCTATGGCAGCTCAGATTGAGAAGTTGTCTATGTTACAAACGGATAGAACTCAAGAGCAGATTCGTTTAGATGCCGAAACAGCTCGCAGAATTCAAGCCGAAGAAGAAGCCAAGGAACGGTTAAGAAAGGAAACCGGAGACAAGGACCACGAGTTGGCCAAACAAGTCGATGAGGAGGAAAAGGCCTCTCAACCGAAACTCACGCAAGCACAAGCTTCACACTCAATGAAAACAAGGAACAAGAATAAATGAAAGCAAATTGCGAGCTTAATGAAACAGGTGGAACAAAGTGGTATTGAAGATTATCAGTCGGCTGGTCAGCTCGAGGAACCTTTGATTGAAGAAGAAGATGTTGCACGACTCAACCCGCGGAAGAAAAAAGCTGTTGAGTCATCAACCGCATCTCCATGTTCCAGTCCGATAGTTGCCCAATCATCTCGTCCACCCAGACTAGTAGGCGGTGTCTTCCGGTTCAACCAGCGCAATCCTGGTATATCAAGTGTATTTACAGGATGGCGCATTGACGCAGAAAGAAGAGAAAGGGAATGGAAGGAGGAGGAGGACAAGCAAAGGGAAAAGGAAAAAGGGGGATCATCCAACCTTTAGTTTATTTTCTTATGAACTTATTCATGTTACCTATCAATGTTTTGTTTCAAAACTCAGTCATTTTTCTTAAGATCTCAAATTTATGATTATACTAAACATCTTTTGAAAAACCAACTTATTTTGAAACTTTTATTTGAAAAGCATCAAAAAGGGAGAAATTGTTAAACACATTTTTCAAAACCAGCCACACGCCACGATTTTTGAATATTTATTCTAAATAATCAAAAAGGGAAAAATTGATAGAAAAATTAAGTAAGTTAATTTTTGAACCGGCCACACATTACAATTTTTGAATATTTACTTTAAATAATCAAAAAGGGAGAAATTGATAGAAAAATTAAGTAAGTTAATTTTTGAACCGGCCACACATTAAAATTTTTGAATATTTATTCTAAATAATCAAAAAGGGAGAATTGATAGAAAAATTAAGAAAGTTAATTTTTACTTGTCAGAAAACTAAACTACTATTAACTCTCATGTGCAGGAAACAGACAAAGTCGTATAAACCGGCTGAAGAATACATCAAAGCAATCCGGCTCCAGATGATCAAGTCATGATCAAGAGGAACCGGCTTCAACAATTTAAACAGACCGGCTAGCAAAGAAAAGTTCATACTCTAGTCAGACCATATTACGAAAGGATCAACCGGAAACTCAGAACTACAAGATGACGTAATATGACGAAATAGATGTTTCTTGGGAAAATGCAAGAAGATAAGATCTGGATCAGAAGCATGCGATAAAAACAATGATGATCTGCTTATCCGAAAATTCGAATCAAACAGCCGGAAGGTGCATGTCTGACACGTGTCCAAGACTGCAAGCCGGTTGCGTCATCAATACCTGACCAGTATATGCATGCTTGCCAAGTGTTAGAATGATGAAACGTGCACGCAACATCTTTGAACCGGCGTGGTTTCAAACTGACCAATCCCACGGTGAGAGAAGAAGATGACCGTTGGGATCTCATTTACTATAAAAGGAAGACGAAGCGACTTCATTAAATACGGTTCTAAAATATCTTAAGAGAGAGAAAGAAATCTCACGCGCGATCCTAAACTATTGTTTCATTTACCGAAAGTATTGTAGTATTGTGTTATATGTATTACATCAAGAGTGAATTGGTGTAATTGGCGAGTAGCGAGTTAGGCTTGACTGGCATTGTGAGTGTTGTAACTTTCAAAGTTAGTGGAGATCCTTCTCATAATTTGAGAAGAAGGGGTGACGTAGGAGGGTTTGCTCCGAACATCCATAAAAAATCCTGTCTTGTGTCTTTTACTTATTTCATGCTTACTTACTCTAAAACCGAACCAATACTAACCAAAATATAATCCTACTCCTATAATCAAAACCGGTCTATACATACTCCTTAAACTGACTCCTCATAAAGCTCATTCAAGTCGTGTGTGTTGCTTCAAGCTGAAATAGACATTTCCGCCCTTGAACTCAGTTCAAGAGTCTGTAACAGCTTGCGTAGTGTTGAGAACAATTGTAGTCTTTAATCGGACTATCACCAATCAGAGCGTGTGTTGTGTTGTTGTAAGCGGTCAACCCTTCTAAAACCGAAACTCCGGTCCTACAAGGGCGACCCCGATCCTAACACCTAATCAACCTCTCATATCGTGACCTTCACACTTTCATTTCGATTAAATCAACTATCTCCAACATTACCAATCTCTTTTACCCTCACTTTGACTCATCAATCCCCAATCGACCTCTTATCAAGTGACCTTACACACTTTTAGTTCAATCAAATCAACTCCAACATTACCAATCTCTTTTACCCTTTTTTGATTCATCAATCCTCAATCAACCTCTCATCGCGTGACCTTACTTATTTCTATTAACCAATTATGTCATTCCATATTTTTATCCCACCAATCTCAATCTCTCATAGTGACCTTAAACTTTCACTTTTGGACATTACCAATATCTTTTACCCTCACTTTGGCCTACCAATCTCCAATGAACCTCTATTTGTGTGGCATATTAACTTTGACTAACCAACTACCTCATTACATTCAACATATTTATCCACCAATCTCAATCGACCTCTAATGTCATGACTTTAAACTTTCACTTTGGTACATTATCAATCTCTTTTACCCTCACTTTGACCCACCAATCCCTAATCAACTTCTTATTGTGTGACATACTCACTTAGACTAACTAACCATCTCAATCGACCAGTTATTTCAAGACTTACATTTTACTTCGATCAAACAACCAACTCCTCACATATTTTACAATAAACAACCAGACTTACTTATCCTCACTTCGACTAACCAACAATCTCATTCTATATTTTTATCCCATGAGATGGAAATAAAATATAATTAATTTTAAAAAAATTATTATAACAATATAATTAAATATAATAATTCTTATTACCTTGTCTACAATATTCATCGGTTGTCTTATATCGATAACAAGGTAATCCTCTTGTTTAGAGATGCCATAATTCTTGACTTAAGTAAATACTTTTTTGTAAATGGCACCGTAGCTACTAAAATTGTCAAATAAATTATATGGAGTATCATGTTTCAAAAAATTGTATAACTCCTACGAAGATAAAAGGACAACATGTTTGTTTGCAAAGAAGATGTTGAAACATAATTTGATAGCAGCCACCACAACGATAACTCAACAATAATATGGAAAAGATATACAAAAATTATATTATTATATATTTATGTAAATTGTTATTATTAAATTAATAAAAACTTACTAGCTCTTTTTTTATTAAGAACAAAAGTAACCAATTTTTCATCATATTCTCTTCTTGTATCCAAAATTACACTTTTAAAAATATATGTCATAAGCAAGTATAAATTATTAAAAAATTGTTTAGTAAACTTATTATCAATGAAATTAAATAACTAATTTTAATGCAAAATTATATTATATTTTTTAAATAATATATCATACATCATCAACCATAAACATAATAATAAAAAAATGTTGACACATTTAATACAATCATATTATATAATAAAAAATAAAAATAGATACTTTAATAATAATAATCTTTATACACTATTATTCTCATTCTTTCTATTTTTGTTTATAGTAGACTAACTAAAATCAATATTCATGGGAATAAGTGTCAACTTGCTATTGACTATAAGAAAAGTAATATCTTTAATTAATTAATTAATAGGGTTTATTTGAAAAGAAAAAACCGAAATTTATATGGAAAGCTTTTAGTTTTTTTCAAAGGGAAAAACTGAGAGTTACATGGAAAACTTTTGGTTTTTCCATTTCAAGAAAAAGCGAAAGATTTCCAATTAATTCTCAGTTTTTCTTTCGGATATATAAACCGAAAACTCTACGATATCTCTCGGTAAACACCCAATTATATTTACCGAAAGTGTCAGTACCGAAGAATGGTAAGAATCACTCAAACTTTCGGTATTAGGTCTATACCGAGAGATATAGGGTCATTACCGAGTGTTTTTACTCTCGATTTTTATCCCTTTTTCACTAGTGATATAATTCTAAGATTAAATTAATTTACTAATCTTGAAGATCGATAATATTTATGAAAAATATATAATTACATTTTTTATATATATGTACTTTTTTATGTTTTTTCCGGAAACTCTTATTTTGAATTTACCGTCTCACATTATTATATATATATATATATATATATATATATAAATGATTAGGGAGGAAAATTGGAATATGGACATGGCGTGGCGCATTCGGATTCGTTGAAAACATAACAAATTTTCTCTCTCTTATTTCTCTCATATTTCTTTATATTTTTTTCAACCAGTGACAATGATGTGATGACACATTATTTACTTTCTCATTCCCTCTAATAAATTCTCTACCCATATCACTTCACGATATCATATTCTCTACCTCTATCACTCCTCGGGTAATAATAGTGGGAGCGAAAAATTTACAACGAATATGCAACGAAATGATGTAGAAGTCTAATTAAGCACGATTACTCAACATTTCTAATATTTATTTATCTCTCTTATTCATTAATAAATTCTCTCTTATTTTATTAATCATTTATTTTTTTATCTCTTCAATCTGTATTAATAATTTATTTCTATGGTTAATTTGTAAATATATATTAATATATTTTATTATTTAACTTATTTATTTATAAAAAATTTAGAATAATAATAATAGGGATAATAATAAATCAAATAAAAAATAACAAAATATATATTTTTAAATATATATTATATTTGATTAATATATAATTCAGATAATAAAAAATTGATATAAAAGTTCTTTAATTCTTTTTAAATTAATTATTTCTCTCCTATATATATATATATATATATATATATATATATATATATATATATATATATATATATATATATATATATATATATATATATATATATATATATATATATTTTATATATTTATTTGTTTTAAAATGATTTATACGAGAGAAAATAAATAAATCAAATATATAAATATATAATTTTTAAAATTATATATGTTTTTTTACTCAAACTCTTTATTAGTTGTTTTTTCTTTTTTCTCTTTTTATTTAATTTATATTTGATTTTCTTTTAAAATATATTATAAACTCAATCATTTACCTCAAAATGTTATACATTCATTCCTCTTAGTTAACCTTTTTTATTATTTATGATTGAATATTAATATATCATAGTTTGAGTTATATTTATTTTGAATATTTATATTGTTTGATTTGAATTATTTATAAATTTTTATTTTCTCAATTATAACTCATTTTAAAAACTAATAAATAAATTATTAACACAAATATATATATATATATATATATATATTGATATAGGACAGAAATAATTAATTAAAAAATTAAAAAATTTTATATTTAATATTTTATTCTCTTAAATACACATTTATCAAATATAATATATATTTGTAAATTTATATTTTGTTATTTGATTTATTATTGTCTCTATTATTATTCTAAATTTTATAAATAAATAAATAAATAAATAAGTTAATTAATAAAATATATAAATATATAATTACAAATTAATAATATAAATAAATTATTAATTAAGATTGAAGAGATAAAAAATAAATGATTAGTTAAGAGAAATGAGAAATTATTAATGAACGAGGGTGATAAAATTTATTTGTATTATTAAACAAATATAATTTTTATCTTAAGTGGTAAAAGCCATTTATTCTTAAATTTTAATTTACTTACCTAATACTTTTTTTAATACTAGGTTGAATTTCAAATTCCATAGATTTGTTTCTTAATACTGAAAGCTTGTTCTCAATCGGGGAATTAGTATTCTCTTGTATCAACTTTAAATGTTGACTTAAATTTAAGAATGACAATTTAAAATCGCTCAGTAGTAATCGAATCAAATTGATTTGTGTAGTTTTTTTCCGCTTTAATTCGGGGATCGGGCGGAAGGAAAACTTGAAATAAGTAAATATACATGCATGCCATGTACTGATAAATTTACTTTATTTAATGATATTTGTTTAAAATAATTAATATATATATACTTATTTAATGCCATTATTATTTTTAATCTTATTAATAATTTTTTTTTTTATGTTTTCTTATTTAATTCAATTATTACACGTTTATATTATTTTTGAAATTTTATTTTGATTATTATAATTGATAATGTTTACTTGTTTAGTATTTAATATTTTAAAAGGATTATATCGAATGTTATCTCCTGTTTAGTATTTGATATTTTGATAATTTATAATTGTAACTATATGAATTATTTTTTTATATTTTAAGTTTATTTTTTTGTCGATTTTGGTATACCGTGGAAATTTTGTCTCAGATCAGGACGAGACTAGTTTATATTTAAAATTCCGTCGAAGATTGGGACGAGGATGGTAATGCGATTCTCCGAATTGAACCGTCCCATTGTAATCCCTATTTAAACTTCTTTTGTACGAAACTTATGAGTAACGACATGAACATTATCAACACATGTCCTTATGTCATGTATTCAAAAAGCAACCAAATACTACATTCATAAATAAGTTTATGCAATTTATAATTTCAATCTTCCAGGATCCCTTTCGGGTTCAATTGGAAACCTCTCCCAACTTATTAATTTTTCATTTAGTTCCAATAATTTAATTGGTCTCGTCCCTCGTTCTATTTCAAATCTTAATTAGGCAGCTTTATTATCCCTCGACAATAAATAATCTCTTGCCATAATTCAAATATGACAAAACTTTATAATCTAGATCTTTCTTTCAATAACTTTGATAGAACATTTTACCTAGACACCGTTTCAAATCTAGGCAATGTTCATTTGGGAGATAATAATAACTTTGGTTAAATCACCATGTCCAACATTACCAATCTCTTTTACTCTCACTTTAGTCATTAATCCATAATTGACCTCTTATCTCGTGATACATCTCCTCACATATTTTATAATATACAACATGACTTCTTTTTTTCTACATTTCGGCTAACTAAAAATCTCATTATATATTTATCCACACCCTAACCAACCTCTCATACCGTGACCTTACACACTTTCTGTTAGATAAAATTAGACCGGCTCACAGAACTTAACATAAATAAACCTTTTATGCAGGAACAAGGAACCGGACCGGTCAAACAAAAGAACCTGCTAAGAAAACTAGTCGGTCAAGCTACTAAACCGACCAAGAATACTTGGAACGTGACCGCACAAAGAAAGGATCAGCCAAAGCTTAAAACCAGAAACATCAAACAGCCGATCAGCCACAAGGCAGAGGAATAACCGGAAGAAGTCCGGTTATACCACTCACACCGGAAGCCATCCGGTTAAGTCGAATAACTGACCAGTACAAGAAAACAATTCGGGTATCTGTTGTGTATGATACCAAAGGAACAGACTGAACACTTCCATATCTATACAAGTCTGAGGAAAGTCTGCAGGCTGCAGAAGACAGTCCTACAGGATCTTTCTACTTCGGGATAAGTCAGAAAGGAGATCTTCCAAGTACAGACAACTGTCTAACAGACAGTGTCCACATTGAGTAAAAGACAAACCTAGCAGGTTTGTCTTACATACCGGAAGAACAGACTGCCAGGTCTGAGATTGACCGCTAGGTCTGAGGAGACGACCGCAAGTCTGAATCATTGAATCACTGAACCTATGCACCTCTGCTCAGCCAATCAGATTCAAGGAAGTGAAATATGACCGTTGGCATATTTCACCTATAAAACGAGCAGTTGAAGAAGAGTAAAAGCGGGACAAGTGAGAAATTCTAAGAGCATTTAATCTACAAGTGAAAACAGTGCGTTCTATCTCTAGAGAAAGCCTGAGTGCTAGTGTGTGTATTTTTACAATTCCGGTATAAATTGTAAGAGTATTATCGAGCAGGAAATAAGTCTCGATCGGATTGTATTTGTATTCCTTAGTGAATATCCTTATCGCGGTTTCGAGAGGAAGGGGTGACGTAGGAGTTTCATCTCCGAACAACCATAAAACTTGTCTTGTCATTTACTTTCTGTCGGTTCCACTATCTAACCTATCCGTACCGCTCCAACATACTTAACTTCATCTAAGCCGAATCACTAGGTTACCGAAACCGACCCACCATTCTCTTTAACCTTCATCATCCGAAACCGGTTTTGCCTATCATACAAGTGTGCTGCTTCAACCTGAAACAAACCTCTTCCGCGCTTGAACTTAGTTATAGGGTTTGTGACAGTTTGTGTAGTATTGAAACCCCGGTGTTAATCTCTAACCGGATTAACCACCACCCTTCGAGTGAGAACCGCTAACCGGTCCAACCCCGGTCCTCCAGCGGCTACCTAGATCCTAACAATTGGTATCAGAGCAGTTAGTTTCAATACTCAAGCAAGCATGTTTCAGGATAGGCCTCCAATGCTAGAAGGTGATGACTTTGCCAACTGGAAGGCACGCATGCACCTACACTTAATCACCTTGGATGATGAGATGGAGTCCATTCTGACCGAAGGACCGATATTCATTGATAATGACAGAAAAGAATGGACAGCTGAAGACAGAAGAAGAAACAACCTGGATAATCATGCTAGAAACCGGATCTCCAACAGTGTGGACATAAACACATACTGCAAGATCAGAGACTGCAAAACCGCGAAGGAGACATGGAACACGGTTATTCAGATCTTTGAGGGAAATGAAAGAACAAAGGAAAACAAGGTGATGGTAGCTACTCAGAAGTTTGAAAGCATCAAGATGAAACCGGGAGAAACAATGAAGGAGTACAGTGACCGGTTCACAGGTGTGTTAGATGAGCTAGCAACTCTTGGCAAGAGGTATGATAACAAAGAGGTCATCATGAAAGCTCTGAGATCTCTTTCAAGTGCATGGGATATAAAGACAATGGTAATGAGGGAATCAAAAAGCCTACGTAAGATGAAACTACACGACGTATTCGAAGATCTTAAGGCATATGAGTTCGAAATGAGATCTAGGACTGAAGAAGAAGTCTCGGCCTCAACATCAACCAGAGCACTAATCACATCTATAGAACCGGCTATACCTGCACCGGCACCTGCACCTATACCTGCACCGATAAGAACCGCGGAACAGTTCACCGAGGATGCCATGGCTATGCTTGCACAGAAGTTTGGGAGGTTCATGAAAAGAAGCCAACCGACAAACAACTACTATGGTGATAAATCCAATATAAGGTGCTATAACTGCAACTGTTTGGGACACTTCAAGTGGGAATGCAGAAAACCGAGGAGGGATGACCGGAAACCGGACTACCAAGATAACCGAAACAACTATCAACAAACCGGTGAAGGAAGTGAGATTCAGAAAGCACTGATAGCCGATGATGGAGGAAGTCTGTGGGCTCACAGTGACAATGATGATGAACTCACATGCCTCATGGCAAATGAGGAACAAGTATTTGACTCTCCTTGTGATGAATTTACTAAAGATGAACTATACAATGCATTGAATGACATGGTAGAAGAATATAGGAACCTACTAGCAATGCAGCCTAAGCACCTCAACATTAGAACCGATCCTATAATACCCATTCCGACAGAACCAGAGGTACCCATTATAACCGAACCGAGGTTCGTAAAACCTGATGATACCCATAATTTAGAAACCGAGTTAGATCCTAAGACCGAACAATCCAGTGAACCGGTTAGAGAACTAACCAAGGAAGAAAATGCTCGACTCCAATATAAGATGGCTACATATAAGAGATCTAGTGATATAGTAAAGAAAATGTGTAGTCATTACAGACATCCCCGTTGCAAGTTCGGCCTAGGATACACAGAAGATAGCTCCAAAGACCAAAAACCCGTAGAGAAAGTAAGGTTTACAAGAAGTAACCTCCCCCTTATAAGATTCCTTAAAAGCTCCTGGACCGCTGAAGAAGAGTTGACCGCATACTATAGGGAAGAAAATCTAAAATACGACTATGTTGGTCCAACCGACTCTAAAAAGTGGCTTGATCCTATAAAAAGAAAAGCCGAAATTCTAAAATATATGAAAGCCAATCCTGAACCGCATAGGTCAAACCAAAGATCACCAAACCGAAGATCACCACCATTTAAGACCTTTGTAGAAAAACCGAGATACACAAGACCGAGTGCCAAAAGGACAGTTAAAACCCTAGCAAAGAAGACTATCCGATTTGTCAAGGTTTGGATACCCAAGGGACTAATCGCATGTGGACCCAAGTAAATGTGGGTACCAAATAGTTGTAAATATGTACATTTTGCAGGATCTAAAGAAACGGCTAGGAAACTCTGAATGGTTCTTGGACAGCGGTTGCTCCAGGCACATGACCGGAAACAACAATCTGCTAACCGACATCAGAATAGAAACGGGTGCTCTAATCACCTTCGATGATAACTCAAAAGGTAGAACTGTGGACAAGGGTAAGATTGTCCATGGTAACTTAACTATTGATAATGTACTTTTAGTTGAAAACCTACGTTTTAACCTGCTTAGCATTAGTCAGATGTGTGATGCTGGATACACGGTAGAATTTCTTAAACATGCATGCTTAGTTAAGAACTCTCAAGGTATCATACTGCTAACCGGAAATAGGTTAGGTAATATTTACAAGGTAGACTGGAAAACTAAAGTAGAATATCCTATATGCATGATAGCTAAGACTGATCAAACCTGGTTATGGCATAAAAGACTAAACCACCTAAACATGAAAACCTTAAACTACATTCGCGGTAAAAAGCTAGTAGAAGGTATCCCTGACATAGTATTTAACAAGGATAAGGTTTGTTCAGCATGTCAAATGGGTAAACAGACTAAATCAACCATTAATAGTAAAGGAAATATCCAATCTAGCCGATGCTTAGATCTCTTACACATGGATTTATTTGGACCAATTCAGGTCGTTAGCCTAGGAGGTATGCTTTACACCATGGTAGTTATTGATGATTACTCTAGGTTTACATGGGTAATATTCTTACCATCTAAAAGTGAAACCGCATCAAACCTGATCACACTTCTTAAACGTTTACAAAATGAAAAATCAACTCGCATTAATAGCATTAGAAGTGATCGAGGTACCGAATTCACTAATAGTACCCTAGCCGCATATCTTGATGAATCCGGTATTAGACACGAGTTGTCTAGTGCTAGGACTCCTCAACAAAATGGCCTGGCCGAGAGAAGAAACCGGACTCTCAAGGAAGCCGCACGGTCTATGATAGCCGACTCGGGCATTGCTTAGAAATTTTGGGCTGAGGCTATCAACACTGCATGTTATACACAAAATCGGTCTCTGATTAACAAGTTTCATAACAAAACACCGTATGAGGTTTATTTTAACAAGGTTCCCAATCTTAAGTACCTCAGGATTTTCGGTTGTAAATGCTACATTCATATAAATGGTAAAACATATCTTTCTGCTTTTGATGCAAAAATCGATACTGGAATCATGCTAGGTTACTCGACAGTGAGTAAAGCATATAGAGTGTATAACAATAGAACTTTAACCATGGAGGAAACACTTCACGTTGTTTTCGATGAATCGGTTGAAAGTAACACTGCATCATGCTTTGATCTACACAACAGATTGGAAAACAACAATATCCATTCTGATAGTGAAGATGAGACACCGGTCTTCGGACGGTTTGTCCATGACCAGATGGATAATATTGAAACCCAGCCGGATCAAGCTGTCCCACGACAGGAAGCTGACACTTCGGTTCAATCCGAGGAAGTCGGTCGGTCTGACAATCCTGCTCAGCCTACAGACATGTCTAGCCTTGATCAAACAAACGGTAATCTGGTAGACATCCCTGAACCGAATTTCAGAAGAAACACTAAACATCCTCCTGAGCAAATTATAGGTGACCCTTCAGAACCTGTTCGAACTAGGGGTCAACTTCTGGAGGAATACTTTAATTCCGCTTTTATATCCCAGATTGAGCCTAAAAGAATAGATGAAGCATTGTCAGATCCGGACTAGATCTTGGGAATGCAAGAAGAACTAAACCAGTTTGAGAGTAACAAAGTCTGGTACCTAGTCCCTAGACTGAAAGACCATCCGATCATAGGAACAAGATGGGTATTTAGAAACAAACTCAATGAGGACGGTTTGGTCACGAGGAACAAAGCCAGATTAGTGGCACAAGGTTACAAACAGGAAGAAGGCATTGATTTTGAAGAATCATTTGCCCCTGTAGCTAGGATTGAAGCCATTAGGATTTTTCTAGCCTTTGCTGCATTCAATAACTTCAAGGTTTTTCAAATGGATGTTAAAAGTGCATTTTTGAACGGTGACCTATGTGAAGAGGTTTATGTTGAACAACCACCCGGTTTCAAGAGTGCAAAATTTCCAAACCATGTATACCGGCTAAACAAAGCTTTATACGGTCTAAAGCAAGCACCTAGAGCCTGGTATGACACACTAACCGCATTCTTAATCGCACATGACTTCACCATCGGTTCGGTGGATAAAACGTTGTTTAAATTTGAAAAGAAGGAACATATCCTACTTGTTCAAATCTATGTAGATGATATTATTTTCGGTTCAACCGATCCTAAACTGTGTGATAAGTTTTCAACCCTGATGACTACCAAGTTTGAAATGAGTATGATGGGAGAATTAAGTTTCTTCCTAGGTCTTCAGGTTAAACAACTCGAAGAAGGAACCTTCATTAGCCAACCCAAGTACACTAAGGAGCTCCTAAAGAAATTTGGAATGGACACATGCTCCTCAGCGGCTACTCCAATTAGCTCATCGATTAAATTGGACAGGGATGATGAGGGCCAATCGGTAGATCAGATCGCGTACCGGGGCATCATCGGTTCACTCCTATATCTAACGGCGAGTAGACCGGACATTTTGTTTGTAGTCGGCGTGTGTGGAAGATTCCAAGCAAATCCAAATCAATCTCACTACACAGCCGCAAAGAGGATATTGAAGTATCTAAAGGGCACACCTGATGTCGGTCTGTGGTATCCAAAGGACTCGTCCTTTAATCTAACGAGTTACTCAGATGCAGATTATGCAGGTTGTAAGATTGACAGAAAGAGCACCAGCGGAACATGTCAGTTCCTAGGTGACCGACTTGTTTCATGGCATAGCAAGAAACAGACATCGGTGGCCACGTCAACCGCACAAGCTGAATACCTGGCGGCCGGAAGTTGTTGTTCACAATTACTTTGGATCCAACAACAACTGACGGACTTCGGTGTCATAGCCGAAGAATCTCCGATCTTCTGTGACAACACGAGTGCCATCGCAATCACTTACAATCCGGTTCTCCACTCCAGAACCAAGCATATTGACATAAGGCACCATTTCATTCGGGAACATGTCATGCTGAAGCATATCCGACTAGAATACGTATCGACAGATCAACAAGTAGCTGATATCTTCACCAAGCCTCTACAGGAAGCTAAGTTCTCTCAATTCAGACTTACTCTCGGTTTAACCGACATTAGTCAAATCCTTCCTAAGGATGTTTTAAAAGGGAAAACGGTTCGGACAGACAAAACCGGTAGTTCCTTCTAACCTGTTGGACTTCAAATTTTCTTGGTATCTATGGAAGAACCGCCCAGCTTATCAGATAGAGTAACCGACCGGCTACTTGGTGCATGCACCAAATTACCGCATCGGGATGAACAACTGATAGCTGACCGGTTCGGAAATAGACTATTTTAGATTATTTGAATTTCAAACAAAAATGGAATAACTATCAGTGTTTAAAGATATATGTTCTGAAATATTGCCTTTTCAAAGTAAAATGGTCGCACGTAAAAAGACGTGAAGATCTGATGATATCTTTCACAGTCCAGGTCTATGACCAACATCCTAGACTGCAAACATACCTATTTCATGCAATATTCTTTATCCTGCAGTTAATAGATATCATTACATGTAATACCTGGACATTAGGATACTCTCCCAACTAGTATTTAAGAGAAGCAAACATTCACCAAAACATTCACAAGACAAAAGATCATTCTCTCACTAAGGAAAAAATGTCTCAGTTTCCTAACATCTTTCAAGATGATTTCCAATCTGCTTTGATCACCGAACACTATGAGGTGTACAAAGTAATCAAGTCCCTGGAAGATACTGGTCTTCGGTACTTCCTGGATGATAAGCAGACTATATACTCTGAGTCAGTCCTGGAATTCATGTATAATGCCAGGGTATTCAGAGGAACTCCCGATTTCGATACTCACATCCAATCGAAAGTAGGAGGTATAGTTTTTGACTTCACCGAGAACGATTTCGCTAGGTGCTTCAGCTTACCTAATCAAGGGCTAACAGATCTTAATGTTCCGGCCGATGTCAAGGTCGAAATTTCTCTCGCCTTCGCACGCTCAAACGAACCGGTCGATGATCATGGCAGTACATCACTCTTGAGAGCTGAATATCAGCTCCTCAACGATGTAATAGGAAGAAGCATCTTGGGAAGAGATGTAACAAAAACTTACTGCACAGCGGCTTTCAACATGATGGCAGACATCACCACCGGTACACCGGTGAACTGGTCGAAGGTCCTGTTCGATGTCCTGATCTGGATGATTGGGGTGTGAACAGTCAGCCTGATTCCACAACTAAGCTGCCTACTAGTTGAACTTGGTGTTCCGACCTGTCCGGGCGAAGGTTTAAACCAGTCTCAAGTGATAACCAAAGAGATAACTGACTCCTTCTATGAGCGGTTCGAAAGAGCTTGGAGGAGAAGGAACCGCCGCAACAACCCCAACGGTGTCGTCAACTCTCATGAACACTAAATCACTCATTCCTGCTCCCGGTCATTTTGCTGCACGTACCGGGTGCATCGTTGTCCATTTCCATTATGATCCTTCGGAGTTATCTTTGTTCTTTTCGGCTTTATCAATGTTATTCTCGGTCTCTTTTGATTAACCTCGTTTGTGTTGGTGCATTAATGAAAAGTAATATTTAATTAATGTAGTAACCCCCAACCACCTGAATAATTACTATCCAACTATCTTGGTTACTTTTCAACTAATACCTACCTCGGGCTCCGCAATCAGCCTCTTCCCAATAAACCTTGGAAACATAAAGATTCTCTTTTCTAATAAAACAAAACTGATAATCAATGCTCACATTTTCCCTCCAAGGCTGACCCTATATAAAGAGCCATCCTCTACTCAACTCATCAAACATCACACTCTTGAAATTTCATGAACTTTATCTCTCTCTGCAAAACTGTAATCATGCCGAGCCGAACTTTGGGGAACTTCTTGAGCGTTGATTTCAACTCATGTATGGAAGAGTGGGATGGAAATCATGGAAAGGAGTTCATGTTTCACTCTCTCACTGCAACCGGTCTTCGACCATTTCTCGAAGAAGCCGGTCCCATTCTCTTAGAGGATGTCAAGACCTTCTTTCGAAGCGCTTGCATCAGGGGAAATTACATCGTCTCTACGGTGAGAGACCACACCTTCTGGCTTGATGAAGCCGAATTCGCTTCATTATTCAACCTGCCCACGGAAGGGTTTTCTGATTTTCCAACTATAGAGGGACTTGCGGAATTTGAACACGCACTATACCTCTCTGCCACTATTGAACAGGTGGAACACTATGGGTTAAAAACCTGACTCGCTAGTCACGGTCAACTCCTTCTTGAGATTGTGACTCGGTCTATCCTATGTCAGTCACCGAATCAGCGGTACTCTAAAAATACTTACAACATAATGACTCACATTGTTGGCAAGACGGCCATCAACTGGTCAACGGTAATATTTCAAAACCTGAAGAACATGGTGCTGACCAAGAAAGGTCTCGGTTATGCACCTCACATAAGTAAGCTGATTCTCAAGTACCGGCCAGAGTTTGGACCGGGTATACCGGCATCCCCTTTGAACATACTTGACGTGGATGCGGTGGAAGAGAAGTTCTCCAAAATGGTTTTTACATAAGTTGTAATTTTCCATCTTATGAATGTCTGTCTTCGCACCGAACCATCTTTCGGTTTTCTTTCAGTATTGTTTCTTGAATACAATTCCATTGCAGTTTAAATGACCGGGTCTTCTAAATACCTTGAATATCTATCTAAGTAACTGGTTAACATCTTCAAAATAACCGCGCCCTAATCCGGTCTCAAAGAAAAACCGCTTAAACTCAAAAGATTGCAAAACTCTGCTTACTCAAAATAACTGGTTAACTTTAGAAAATCGGTGCATCAATCAGTCTCAAAAGAAGATTGCGTCATCAATGGCGAAAGCAAAATTTTTGGAGGGAAATTTCCTGCCCAAAAACTCCCGCCTCCTGGTTTACCGCCCACGGATTGGCGCCTTTTCATTCCCGCCCATGGTTTGCCGCCCTTTCGGCTTGGAGGGAAAACTCCCGCCAAATATTGATGGGACGGTTGGGTTTCCAAACCGCACCTATAAAAGGGGCTCTCGGCCATTTTATTTCATTCTCACGCGAAATTGCTTTCTCTCTCTAAAGCTTTCAAACTCTCTCAAAGCGGTTATCTGCTCTCATATTCTTCAAACTTTCTAAGATGGGGCGCGACTCGGTTCTGTTCAAACACTTGACTCAAGTGGATTTCGAGGAAATCCGACAGAAGGGAACGCCTGCGGCAGTAGAGGTTATTAACCGGGTAACCGGAGCCGGTCTGGAGTATTTTCTTGGCGGTACTCATGTTCTCTATAAAGATGCAGTTGAGGAATTTTTCAACACCGCAACTATCTCTGACGACAAGATCACCGCAACTGTAGGCGGTACTGAATTAGAGCTAACCGAAGAATCGGTGGCGGAGAGCCTGCGCCTTCCAACAGCCGGCCAAGATGCAACGGCTGACATAGAGCTCAAAACGTTCGAAGCAGCATGCCAAATACTCTCGGCGACTAAGGAGCCGATAAAAGTTTCCGGTAACAAATCGACGTTGCGACCGGAGTATATACCGATTTGTGATATCTTCACAAAGGCGGTTCAAGCAAGGGGAGGAAACTACAGCAGCCTAACCAAGGACAAAATCAGGATGCTGGTCGGTCTGATAGAAGGCACAAAGGTGAACTGGGCGAAGGAGGTGTTCAACAATTTGAATGATATGGTAAAACCGGATTCCACCTGGTCATGGGGATACGCTGTTCCTCTCGGCAAAATCTTCCTTCACCATAACCTCAAAATCGGTCCCGGCGTCACCATCCCATCAAGAAGCCTAATCAAAGCCAAACAATTCCTAGAAAGGAAGAAACCGACCCCCGGTTCCACAGGTGGCCGAAAGAAGACAGTCGGCAAGAAAGCGGCCCCAGCTAAAGAAAAGGCTGAAGGCAAGGGCAAAGAGAAGATAGTATTCTCAGATCCGCCCCAACAATCAGAGGAAGAGTCGGCTTCAACATCTGAAAGAACCGAATCAGAAAAGACCGATGACGAAAGATCGATTGATGAAGAAGAGAATGCGGGCCAAAGTCCCGATAATGCCGGTCCTGGCGCAAACCCTGAGACCACAGAAGGCGGTGAAGAAGGCGGTGAAGAAGGCGGTGAAGAAAGCGGTGAAGAAGAGGAGGAGGAGGACGAACCGGCAAAGGCCGACAAGATAGCTCTCAAAACCCTAAAAGTCATTGAACAGCGTGCTGGTAAGATTGACGAGATATACCGGGAATGGCACGAGCACCGGTTCGGCAAACGGTATAGGCACATCCTACCGCGCTACACCGACGAGGAATGTTTCTAAAGGATGAAGGAAGTGGAGGACGTAGTCATGGATCTCACAAACTCCGATACCATTCACGAGGCCCTAAACCGAACCTACCTCTTAAGACCGCGAGCACAGCTACGGAAGCTAACCATACGGATCCGGAAAATTACGGCAAGGTTCGAAGAAGTAACATCGGAGGACACCTTAACACCGTTAGTGTTGGAAAGGCTTGAAAAAGCGAGAAGAGAACTCATCCAAGAAATTGAACGGCTGGAAGCGAGGTACGGACAAAGGGAAATACCGCACTATACAGCTCCACGGATCGATAGGAGTCCAGCTCACAGTCCAACACCTCCAAGGGCGAATTCGGTAACAGATGAATCCGATGAAAGGACGGACCCTCCTCTCACCGGGCAATCTCCACATAAACAACCGGAAGTCTCCGAACCGGGCGTCACAAAAGAATGGGTTGAGAGCCGTTTTCAAGAGTTTGAAGACTCCGCGGTTCACCCATTGAAGGAGAAATTCAAGAGAACCGTTAGCTCGGCACTCCGGTTTGCCAACACTACAAGGCAACTTTTAATAAGAAAAGAGGACCGGTTCTCGGAAATCGATGATGATCAACAGGAAGAAGCGGTCCTGCGCAGCAAACACCTTAGGCGAACCGTAATTTTGGAGGATACGACCTCCGAGATAAAAGAGAACTTTGACCGGCTTGAAAGAGAGACCGATGAACGACTGACAGAAGTTACTAAGGATCTGGTCGGTACAACACTTGATAGGGTCTCCGATCTTGAAAAGAAGAATGCGGGTCTCGAGGACGACCTCAAAGCGCTGACCGCACAAGTTGCTGAATTGCTCCAAGCCAAGATGAATGCGGATGCCGCGGCTGTAGAGGCTGATGCCCGAGCGGCTATGAAGGTCCAGGATGCGCTGGACGACGAAGCAAGAAAAGAGAAGGAGCCACCGCAACATCCCGAAGATGAAGAGGCCGAGCGAATACGAAGGACAGAGGCTAAGTTTCCAGGTTTTGCAAAGACGGTAGCCGCTCAAGCTGCGAAGGATGCTGCGCGGTTAGAAAGGGAAAGTCAGAGGCTAGGAGGCTTTGCAGCCACCAACAAAAAGAAAAAGGAGGCCTCTACTTCTTCGATACCGGCAAAGCGGAAAAGAAAATCGTCTAAGAAGGACCTAGTAACCGAGATGCTGAACGAGGTCACTGAAACGGTTATTCAGAATCAACCGGACCCGGCTACCCACAACGAAGATGAAGATGAAGAGCACCTGCAGCCCCGGTCTACAAGACAACGAGTCTCCGAATCGGCCAGTCGACCGCAACCAGCGAAGAAAAAGCGGAACAAGAATCTGATGGCCTACTATGACTTCTCGGACTCGGAATAGGGGCTCTCCTTCTCTTAACTATGCCTATCTTAATGTTCCTATATAATATTTTCTATTTTCGGTTATCTATATATATAAAGTTATTTTTGAAAACCGGTCATCTTTTGCATTTCTACATTGTTTTGATAATTTTAAATAAAATAATCAAAAAGGGAGAAATTGATAAGATAAAAGATAAGACTTTTTCAAAATTTTTCTCAAAATTTTCCCAAACTTTTCGAAAAATTCTCCCAAGTCACTTTCAAAAATCCGGACAAAGAAAGAACCGGCCTACGTTTGCAAACTTACATTGTTTTGATAATTTTAAATAAAATAATCAAAAAGGGAGAAATTGTTAGATAAAATTAGACCGGCTCACATAACTTAACATAAATAAACCTTTTATGCAGGAACAAGGAACCGGACCGGTCAAACAAAAGAACCGGCTAAGAAAACTAGCCGGTCAAGCTACTAAACCGACCAAGAATACTTGAAACATGACCGCACAAAGAAAGGATCGGCCAAAGCTTAAAACCAGAAACATCAAACAGCCGATCAGCCACAAGGCAGAGGAATAACCGGAAGAAGTCCGGTTATACCACTCACACCGGAAGCCATCCGGTTAAGTCGAATAACCGACCAGTACAAGAAGACAATTCGGGTATTTGTTGTGTATGATACCAAAGGAACAGACTGAACACTTCCATATCTATACAAGTCTGAGGAAAGTCTGCAGGCTGCAGAAGACAGTCCTACAGGATCTTTCCACTTCGGGATAAGTCAGAAAGGAGATCTTCCAAGTACAGACAACTGTCTAACAGACAGTGTCCACATTGAGTAAAAGACAAACCTAGCAGGTTTGTCTTACATACCGGAAGAACAGACAGCCAGGTTTGAGATTGACCGCCAGGTCTGAGGAGACGACCGTAGGTCTGAATCACTGAACCTCTGCACCTCTGCTCAGCCAATCAGATTCAAGGAAGTGAAATATGACCGTTGGCATATTTCACCTATAAAACGAGCAGTTGAAGAAGAGTAAAAGCGGGACAAGTGAGAAATTCTAAGAGCATTTAATCTACAAGTGAAAACAGTGTGTTCTATCTCTAGAGAAAGCCTGAGTGCTAGTGTGTGTATTTTTACAATTCCGGTATAAATTGTAAGAGTATTATCGAGCAGGAAATAAGTCTCGATCGGATTGTATTTGTATTCCTTAGTGAATATCCTTCTCGCGGTTTCGAGAGGAAGGGGTGACGTAGGAGTTTCATCTCCGAAAATCCATAAAACTTGTCTTGTCATTTACTTTCTGTCGGTTCCACTATCTAACCTATCCGTACCGCTCCAACATACTTAAATTCATCTAAGCCGAATCACCAGGTTACCGAAACCGACCCACCATTCTCTTTAACCTTCATCATCCGAAACCGGTTTTGCCTATCATACAAGTGTGCTGCTTCAACCTGAAACAAACCTCTTCCGCGCTTGAACTTAGTTCAAGTGTTTGTGACAGTTTGTGTAGTACTGAAACTCCGGTGTTAATCTCTAACCGGATTAACCACCACCCTTCGAGTGAGAACCGCTAACCGGTCCAACCCCGGTCCTCCAGCGGCTACCTAGATCCTAACACTTTCATTTCTGTTAAATCAACTATCTCCAACATAGTACTAATCTCTTTTACTCTCACTTTGAATCATCAATGCCAATCAACCTTTCATCGCGTGACCTTACACACTTTCATTACAATCAAATTAACTATTTCCAACATTACCACTCTTTTAACCTCACTTTGACTCATCAATCCTCAATCAACCTCTCATCGCATGACCTTACTTACTCCGATTAACCAACTATCTCATTCCACATTTTAATCCCACCAATCTCAATCTCTCATAGTGACTTTAAACTTTCACCTTTCCCATTTTTTGGAATTTTTAATGAAATGACGTTAAATTGTTTTTCCAAAAAAAAAACTTTCACTTTGGTACACCAATCCCCATTCAACTTCTCATTCTGTGGCATATTCACTTTGACTAACTAACCATCTCATCTCATTCCACATATTTATCCACCAATATCAATCGACCTCTCATATTGTGACTTTATACTTTCACTTTGGTACAATATCAATCTCTTTTACTCTTACTTTGGCCCACCAATCCCTAATCGACTTCTTATTGTGTGGCATACTTACTTCGACTAACAAACCATCTCATTCCACATTTTTATCCTCCAATCTCTTCAACCACTCATTTCGAGACATACATTATACTTTAGTCAAACCACCCACTCCTCACTGGGTAATTCTAATTACCTTGTCATTAATATTCACTGGTTGACTTATACCATTAAAAGGGTAATCCTCTTCTTTAGAGATGTCATAATTGTTGACGTAAGTAAATACTTCTTTGTAATTGGCGCCATAGCCACCAAAATCGTCAAATAAATTATATGGAGTATCAGGTTTAAAAAAATGGAATAACTCATGCGGAGATAAAAGGACAACATGTTTTTTTGCAAAGAAGATGTTGAAGCATGATTCGATAGCAGCCGTCACAAGGATTATCTAACAATCCTCTGGCAGCGATATACAAAAAATTATATTATTATATATTTACGTAAATTGTTATTCTTAAATCAATAAAAACTTATTAGCTCCTTTTTTTTATTACGAACATGTAACAAAATTTTTATCATATTATTTCAGTTCTTCTATCCAATTACACTTCTGAAAATAAATGTTATAAACAAATACATATTATTAAAAAATTGTTTAGTAAACTTATTATGAAATTAAATAACTAATTTTAATGTAAAATTATATTATATTCTTTAAATAGTATACCATAAACATAATATACCTTCTTCTAAAACCTTCTATTTTTTTTTAAAGTACACTAACAAAAAAAAAAATCAATATTTATGTTGGTAATTATGAATTTACTATTAACTATAAGAAAAGTAAATATATTTAATATATATATATATATTCTTAAACTTAGAATAAGAAGAAAATAATTAACCGTGAATTTTTAAAAATCTTATATCCGTGTCTAACCTTGTGTCTTGGGTTGGGGATTTAACAAATAATTTGACAATTATTAGTATTCTTAAAATATAAGGCTAGAAGTTAATTACAATGTGAAAGTTGATGAAAAAAGTGAAAGAAATTAAGCATACCTAATACACACGGTTCATTAGTAATTGGGAAAGTAATGTTCGAAATGAGAATGATTATATAATGACATTCGGGTCTTTTCCATCTCAATCTGTTATTAACCGAAATAAAAGGATTAATTGCTAATTAACTTTCAAATAGATACATGTTCTTAAATAATCACGATAATTGAAAGTAAATAAAAAATAAAATATAATAAGAGATGATGATTATGGAGTAACTTAAGAAAAAATATATTCTTGTCTTATTTATTAAGGAGAAAAAGATGGTATTCTTTTTTGAGAAAAGAAGAATAATATAAGAAAAAACCATAGACATATAGGTATCTATATATCTAGTGTTACATATAGTCTTTTGAATGTAAGTAGCATTTTGAATGCATATTTTTAATTTTTCAGGCTTTAAATAACTTTTTTTTTATTGATTACATTTATTTTTCAAACTCATTTACATTCATATAATTAATGTCACCCATATATTTCATTAACTTTATTATCTCATATTCTGCCAATAATTTTTTTCTTATCATATAATTATTTAAATTTGATGTTTTTTATAACTTGAACCAAAATCTGGATCATATATATTTACTTATAATATTATGATATATTAAATATAATTCACTTTTATTAAAACAAAATCCAATTTTATTAAATGTTAATTTTTTTAATTTTACGCAAACTTAAATACATTATCAATTAAAGACACATTGAATTTGAATAATAATTTTTTTAAATGATAAATTTAACAAGTATATAAATAACTAATTTGATAATAAATTATCTTAATAAAAAGATGTTTTCACTTCACTTTTCTCTCTCATTATTCATTTTGATTTTTTTTAACACATGGAATGGCTGTTTTTATAAAAAAAAAATTGAAATTTTTTATTTTTTTTATTTTATTAACATTTAATTGGTCTTTATTACAACAAATTAATTCAGTAATAATATTCAACTAATCGATGTGAGAAAGGGTTTAAGAAAAAAATATATTATGATAATTTTTATATTTTATACTATTTTCATAACAACCTATAATAAGTAAGGCATAAGGACACTCTTATTATTATTTTTTTTAAATCATGCCATATATTAACTTAGACTTGTAAATAAATAATGAAAAGTAATAAAGGGAGAGAATTTGTGAGTGAAAATGTGAGAAGGAATGATGAGTCAACACATCATTTGCAGTAAAATTAATAAAGGGGACGAAAGAGAATAAAATAAAATTTAATATTTTTTGAACGAATAAGATTGTACCACGAAATATCTTCTCATATTCTCTCCTTCAATAATTTTTCATAAATAATATATTTAACATTTCAAACATATATATATATATTATTATTTTTATTTTTATATTTTTTCTAATAATGTTAATAAAAAAATTGATTTTAAATTTACTTTTTAATTTCTTTTAAAAAGTGATTTGTTATAATAAAAAATTGTCAAAGTTAAAATTAGTGTTTAAATCAAATCTTGATTAAGCAGGTGATCGGTAAACATGTTTATTTTTGTAATTGATTTTAATTAATAATATTAACCAATCACCAAGATAGTCCAATAATAAAAGTCGACTTAAAAGACCAAAATGTTACGCGTTTATTTTATCTGAAAGCGCATTAAGTTTAATGTTATTTCTCCTTTGATTAAAAAAAAACAATTGTTAATAATATTAATTTTTTATTAGAAAAAATGATATTTTGAACGTGACACATAAAATCATAAAATTATTCCCTTTTTAAGCCTATCGTTACCAAAAGGTGAATATCCTCAACCAACTTTAGAAGTCATGAATTCGAGATCATGAGACGACAAATTTTACGCCTGGTTAAATGATTAAGTTTGTTTTCGAGATATATATACTTAATACTCTTGTTGCCATATTTGATTTAAAATCATAAAATTAAAAGAGATTTTACAGCATATGCAAAGTAATTGTAAAAAAAATTATTTTAAATTTGTTTAAAATATATTTTTTATTTATTTAAAATTTAAAATTAAATAAAAATAAAAATATTTATCATTAAATAATTAAAATTGGTATAAATAATATATAAATAAATCAATCAAAATCCCAACTATCCAAACGAGATAATACAAAACCCAGCAGAACCATTACAATAAAAATATAAAAATAAAAAACTAATAGGCCTGAGCTAGCAATAAATTATTAGTTACACATTTTTTTTTATCTATTTTGATTTGATCATCAGTGTTGCATATATAAATGTAACCCTTTAACTTTTAATTTATAATATATATAAATATAAATATAAATATAAATATAAATATAAATATAAATATAAATATAAATATAAATATAAATATAAATATAAATATAAATATAAATATAAATATAAATATAAATATAAATATAAATATAAATATAAATATAAATATAAATATAAATATAAATATAAATATAAATATAAATATAAATATAAATATAAATATAAATATAAATATAAATATAAATATAAATCATTCAAACTTACCTACTATAAAAAAAATATATATAATAATTTATAACCTCTTTTAATAAGCATACATAACTTTTATTTTTTTTATTTATATATTTATTAATTAATAAAAAATTTGTCATTCTTTTTAATTAATTAAATCATTTAAATTATTTCATTTCAAAATTTTAAATATTTTTTATATTAATTTCTCTTTTTCATTTTATCTTCTTTTTTTATTTACATTGTCTTTAATATTCACTTGTTGTTTAATACCGGTAAAAACATAATCCTCTTTTTTTTAAATGTGATAATTCTTCAAGTAAGTAAATACTTCTTTGTTCTTGGTTGCATAGCCACCAAAATTGTCAAATAAATTAGATGTAATATTAGGTTTCAAAAAGTTTAATAACTCATGCGGAGATAAAAGTAACATGTTTGTTTGTAAAGAAGAAGGTGTAGTATGATTTGACAGCAACTGCAACAATAATTCAACAACAATCTGAAAACGATATAAAAAAATATATTATTATACATTTAAGTAAATTGTTATTATTAAATTAATAAAAACTTACTTGCTCCTTTTTTTTATTATGAACAAAAGTAACAAAAAAAAATTTCATATTCTCTCAGTCTCCATCCGATTACACTTCTAAAATAAATGTTTTAAACAAATACATATTATTAAAAAAATGTTTAGTAAAATTATTATGAATGAAATTAAATAACTAATTTTAATGGAAAATTATATTATATTCTTTAAATAGTATATCATACCTCATATACCATAAACATAATATTCCTTCTTCTAAAACCTTTTATAAGAAAAAAAATAAGTGGACACTTTTAGTACAATAATATTATATAATAAAAAATAAATACAGTTACTATAATAATAATAATCTTTATACACTATTATTCTCATTCTTTATATTTTATTAATAGGAATCACAAGAATTGTGTTTAATCTTGCTATTGTCTATGATAGCAACTCAAGCATTGACAAAAAATTCCTCTAGAATTGTCTTAGAAACTGGATCGGTATTTATAAATCTTGGGCTGTCCTCGTTGATTACAACGTAACCAGAAACGAATCTGATCGTAGCCCAAAATCTGAAATAACTCGGGATATTATTGACTTTAATGACTGAATTAGAAATATGGGTTGTATCGAGCCTACCAATTTTGGGAACTTCTTCACTTTGTCTTTTACGAGAGGGAATGAGAAAATTAGAAAAAGTAGAATTGACAGATGTCTGGTAAATGAGAACTAGATTAACCAATTTCCGAGAAGTCAACTTAATGTTCTGAATCCAGGTATATCTGATCACTGTCCGATTAAATTGTTCTGGGAAAAGGAAGAGAGGTTCAAAAGGCCCTTTAAATTTTTCAATTTCAGGATGGATAATGATAAATTCAAGGGTATTCTCGAAAGCGTATGGTCTACAGATGTTAGAGGTTCCAACTTGTACATAGTTTCTGAGAAGCTTAAGCTCTTTAAGAATCATCTCCAAAACTTTGACAAGAAGAAGTTGAGCAATATCTCCAATAGAGTTCTAACTGTTAGAGAAGAACTGGAAGAGGTTCAGAAAAAGTTATTAAGGGATGTTAGTGATGAACAACTCAATGAAACAGAAAGATATGCGCTTGAAAACTTCAGGAAGTTGAGTCTGCTTGAAGAGAATTTTGTTAGACAGAAATCAAGACAGAGCTGGCTCTCGTTGGGTGATAAAAACACAGCTTTCTTCTACAGAAAATACAAGGCTAGAAACATGAAAAACAATGTGTACAGGCTGAAGAATGATGATGGTGAATATGTTCAGGGTCAAAAGGGTGTAGAAGATATGGCTATCGATTTCTATAAGCAATTTATGGGTACAAGAAAACAACATCAAAGTCACCTAAATACATTATATCAGATTATTGATAGGAAAATTCCTGCAGAAGATAGTCGCGAGTTGATAAGGGTGGTCACGAAGGTTGAGGTTAAAGAAGCTCTGTTTAGTATTGATGGGAATAAAAGTCCGGGTCCTGATGGGTTTAATGCACAGTTTTTAAAAGACAATTGGTCGGTTGTGGGTAAAGATGTTACTCATGGGGTTCTGGAGTTTTTCAAAAACAGGAAGATGTTAAAGCATTGGAATACATCGGTTCTAACCTTGATCCCGAACACTACGATACCTAAGAAAGTACAAGATTTCAGACCAATTTCCTGCTGCAATGTGATTTATAAAATAATTTCAAACATCATTTCTAAACATTTTAAAAATGTAATAGGAAAAATAATAAATCTTAATCAATCTGCATTCATCCCCGGTAGGACAATCTCTCATAATATTCTTCTCATGCAGATCCTATTAATAGGCTACGGGAAAAAGAAAATATCATCGAGAGTGGCTTTCAAAATAGATATCAAGAAAGCTTACGACTCTGTTAGATGGGAAACTATTCGATACTTTCTAGTTGTTTTTGCTTTTTCTATGATTTTTATCGATTGGATTATGCAATGCATTTCATCATCCTGCTTTGTTGTTAGCGTCAATGGAGTCCACGGAGGCTATTTCAAGGGTGAAAACGGGGTAAGACAATGGGACCCCATCTCTTCTTACCTTTTCGTAGCTATCATGGTGATCTTTGAGAGCATCTTCGCGATATTCCGAAAGAATCGTCCATACATCTTTCACCCATTCTGTGAGGTAGAGGAGGTAACACATTTATGCTTTGCTGACGATTTTTCATTCTAGCGCACGCAGACGTTGATTCCATTAAAACTATTAGGGCTGCACTAACGTTCTTTTCTGAGGTAACAGGTTTAACTATTAATGAAAGAAAAAGTGTGGCATTTTATGGAAGCGTGGACGAAACAAAGCAAGACATATTCAACATCATGGGCATCAAGGAAGGCAGCTTTCCCATAAGGTACTTAGGAATTCCGTTAACTGCGATGCAGATCGAGATCTCACACTGCAAGCCACTGATTGAAAAGGTAAAAAACACGATATCTACCTGGGTAGCGAAAAAAATTTCTTATGCATGGAGGATCAAACTTATCAAAAACGTGGTTATGGGCATAGTTGGCTACTGGGCGCAGCAAATGGTCATTCCTAAGAAGGTAATGAAGGAACTCGACACGCTGATGAGAAACTTTATCTAGGTAGTAGTGGAAGAGGAGGAAAGAAAGTCAAATGGACCGCTCTCTGCAAACCGAAAGACGAGGGAGGCATCGACTTGAAGAACTTTATCGAGTGGAACAAGGCTCTAACCTTCAAGCATCTATGGGATTTGGAGCGCAATCAGGAGTCACTATGGATCAAATGGGTGCATACGAGGTTTATGAAACACGAAACCAACATCTGGACCTACAAAATTCACGAAGGTATGAGCTGGTCTTTGAAAAAGATTCATAAACTAAGAAGCGACATTGTAGATTTTTATGACATCTAATTAGGGAACTGGAAAGGCACTCTATTCTGGCACGACCCCTGGTTCGAAAACCAGCCTATCATCGACAAGGTGGAGTTTCAAAATACCCGTATCAGAAGGGACTGCGCAAAAGCGAAAATCAGAGATATCAAAGACGAGAATTGTAACTTGCTCTTGAGAAGAATTACAGAAGGAAAGGGGATACTTTATCATATAAGTAACATACAACTACACGACAAACCGGATATTCATGAATGGAAAGTTGGGGACAATGGGAAGTTGGTATTGAAGAAAATATGGGAGGTAATCTGGGAAAAAGCGCAGAATGTAGAATGGGCTCTTCTTGTATGGTCAACGAAGATTATCCCTCGACACCAGTTCATCCTATGGCTCGCCTTCTGGGAAAGACTCAGTACTCGTGATCGTATCAGCAAGTATATGAGCATCTCGAACGCGAGTTGTCTTCTATGCATAGGAAATGAAGAAACCATAGATCACCTATTCGGGAGCTGTTGTGTTGCTTCGGAACTTTGGGATAGATTATATAAAAGGCTAGAGCTGATTAGTTTCCCGAGAGAATGGAATGAAATCAAAGAAGCAGCACTACTCAAAGTTAAGAGAAATAGATTTGCAACAAGCATGTTCAAATGCGACGTTGGAGCAGTGGTGTATAACATTTGGCAAGAACGGAATGCAAGGGTATATAGAAGAACCCACAAGAGCGTTGATGAGTTATGGAAAGATATTGTATCGGATTGCAGCGCCCTCGCGAGAACGTGGAGAGGAATTCCAAGCACAGAGCAGAACTGGAATATCTGTAGGAACTGGAGTTTACCGTTTTTTAAACTCACTAGAATTGAAAGCATTGTAAACATATAATTCATTTACGTTTTTAGCTTTTTAGCTTTTATTCAGAATGTTACGATTTCAAAATCATTCTAGGCTTGTCTAGAATGATCTCTTAAACTCGTGATTTTTTCCCGTTTTTGGGAATTTTTAATGAAATGACGCTAAGACGTTTTTCCCAAAAAAAACTAAAATCAATATTCATGTTTGTAATTGTGAACTTCCTATTAACTCAAGAAAGTAAATATCTTTAATATATATATATATATATATATTCTTAACTTATAATGCGAATAAAATAATTAACTTTTACTTTTTGTAAATCATATGACAAATTTATTTTCGATCATTAGGATTATTAAAATATTATGTTAGAAATGAATTAGATTCTGAAAGTTGGTGAAGAAATGTGAAAGAAATTAAGCATACCCATGACGGTTCACTAGTAGTTGGAAAGGTAATGTTCAAAATGAGAATAATTAGATAGATGATCTTCAAGGTCTTTTCCGTCTCTATCTGTTATTAACCAAAATAAAATAGATTAATTGTTAATTAACTCACAAATGAATGTTCTTCAATAATAAAGATGATTGAGTAGTAGCCAAGAAATAAAATATAATAAGAGATGATGATCCAGTAACTAAAGAAAAAATATACATTCACATTCTTGTTCAGTTTACCGAGAAAGAAATATGGTATTATTTTTTGAGAAGAAAAAGAATAATATAATTAGGGTTAGTTCAATGCTATCAGTACATGTAGTGCATGTATCCATTAAGAAAACGTTACATGTACAAAGAGAAAAAACCAACAAATGAGAGAGGTAATGCTTCACTTTTGTGTATAGGTGTCACTTAATGAGATGAATACAAGTAATGCAGGTACTGGTAGTATCATATTAACCTATAATTAGGGTTATAGAAACTCTTTAGCATTTTGAATTATTCATTATGCATGTTTTTACTTTTTCTAGCTTTAAATAACTAATTTTTTTATTGATTACATTTTTTTTCAAACTCATTTGCATTCATATAATTAATGTCACCTATATATTTAATTAACTTTATTATTTCATATACTGCCAATAATTATTATTTTGTCCTATAAATAATTAAATTTGATGTTTTTTATAATTTGAACCAAACTTTTGATCATTTTGCAGCTAACTAGCTATTTTTTAAAAATTAAACTATATAAATTTATTTAATTATAATACTATAATATATTAACTATAATTCACTTTATTAGAACAAAATTAAATTTTATTAAATGTAATTTTGTTTTAATTTTATACAATTTTAATACATTCACCAGTAGAAAAATAACTATTAAAGACTACGAAAATTGTCATTAAAAGTGTTAATGCTGACGTTAATATTTAACGTCGACAAACAAAGTCGTCGTACGACGACACTAAAAAATGCGACGTTAAATTTTTTTGATTATGAACCACGACTTTAGGGGAGGAAGTCGTGGTTAATAATATTATTATTAATCACAGTTTTAGGATGACAGTTTGGTATTATTAACCACGGCGTTCTTCCAAAGCCGTGGTAAATAATACTGTATTATTAACCACAGCGTTCTCCCAAATTCGTGGTTAATAATAAAGTATTATTAACCACGTCGTTCTCCCAAAGTCGTGGTTAATAGTATTGTATTATTAACCACGGCAATGGGTAACGTCGTGGTTAATAATACTATATTATTAACTACGACTTTGGAAGAACGCCGTGGTTAATAATTTAAAAAAATTTTAAAGCCGCGGTGATTTTTTGATTTTCACAAAACCTGTTTCAATTATTTTTACGAAAAAAAAGACAATACGAAAAACAACAACTCATAAATCAAATTAAATCCAAATTTGACAAAATTTTAAAATAGTATTACAAAAATCTAAAATCAAATCGTAATGTGAATCATTGATTAAGGGGGGGAGGGGATTCCTAGACATGAACGCCTCAAAAGCCTCTTGTTGTGTGCGCACGTGTGCCTCAATATCGTTAATTCTTTGCTCTTGTGCCTCCTTTTGTTATCTTCCTATTCTGCGCACACCTGTGCCTGAATATCGTTAATCCTTTGATCATGTGCCTCCTTTTGTTACTTAGGAATATCGTTAATCCTTTGATCATCGCCTCAAATGGTTTTTTAAGATGGAATCAAAATCTAACATTTTTTAAAAACCAAATTTGATTAAACATGTTCAAAAGGGTGAAACAGTCACTTGGATTCATCCATACATGTTAAGAACCATGTATAGCTACTAATTGAATCAACAAATACAACTAGGAAGCAAAAACAAAAATTTCAAAAATCCAATTTTTTAAACTTTTTTTCAAAATTTAAAGTTGATTAAACATGATCAAAATATGATTACAGTTACATTGAAATCATCCCAACATATTTATAAACTTGTAATACAACTAATAGAACAAACATAATCAGATTAAAAGCAAGAACACAGAATTTTCAAAATCCAAAATTTCAAGCTTTTTTCTCAAATTTCAGTTTGATCAAACATGATCAAAACTTGATTACAGATGTTTGGAAATCATTCATACATGTGTACAAAACAAACATGTATAGCAACTTCTTGAACCAAAAAAATCGAGTTTAACTCAAAACACAAGATTTCAAAAATTCTAGTTTTCAAGCTAATTTTCTGAAAATTTTGATCATGGAGATTTGATCTATCTTCTTTCAACATAAATCATATATATGATATATAGAACTATTCTTAACAAAGAAATTCCATAATCAATTCTCATAACAAGATCAAACCGATCAAACAAGAAAATTTGAAAACATTCGAAATTTTCAATTACAAATCGAAAATCAAGGCTTCTGGAATCATACCAACAACTGGAAAACATTCCTGGGCAGTGTTGGAAGTGATCCAGACGCTTGGATCGAAGTTTGACTCACTGGAGAAAGTTTTGTAGAAAACTTTTCTTGGTCGGAAATTGCAGGTCTTCGATTGGGGTGATTAGATGTGTAATTTGGAGTTATTGTTTGATGGATTGGTAGTAGAGGGGTATGAGACTATTTATAGTGCTCGAAGGTCGACTGTAGAAAGCCAATTCGACTTGATTTTGATTGCTGATGTTCTAATCCCTAAATTGTGATAGTCTTATCCCGGGGAAGATAAGGTTTCTATATAAGGGGGAAATATAGGCGCTGACGAGGGAATTTCGTGGGCAAAAAATCAACGGATTTGATCGTCTGTGTACAAAGATAGAGCTTTTGGAAGAAACGCATCGGCGAAGTCGCGATTCCGGCGACCCCTGCGTTCCAATGAATAAGACGGCTGAAATGACGTCGTTTCACCTTACGTCGTCAGCGGTATTGACTAACGGGGTTAGTCCATCCCGTTAGTTGATCTGGTACGGGCGCACACGCGTGGTTCCGCTATAGCTGGGTTTCTGGAGTGCTCTAGACTGTCGGATGAGATTCTGGCGCTCATCTGATGGTACAAGATCCTGCTGCAAAGTTTAAACATAAAATCAGCCACACAGGATTATGCAATTTTAAATTTTATTTAAAATGTTATTTAAAATCGAATTTAATTCCTTTTATATCCATTTTTTCACCAAAAAATTCACAAAACATATTTCTAGATTCATAATAACAATTATGATCATGTTTTATTTTTTGGGAATTTTTGGGAATTTTGGAATATTTTATATAATTGGTTTAAGTCATTAATTAAACATAAATCATAAATAAATCCTAATTAAATATTTTTAATCCCTTCCTAGGTCTAATTTGGGTAAAATATATACAAATATTTTATCCTCAAATTATTTTGGAATTTTGGAAAGTTTCCTTAATTAAGGATTAATTATCAAAATAATTAATCCTTAATTAGGTTTTAATTCCTTCTTTCAAGTTATTTTGAATATAAAAATCCAAAATATTATTTTAATATTATTAAACATAATAATATTATTTTGAAAATAAGGTAAGTCAAATTTTCATGCTTATAGTAACCCGTTTGACACCTACCATTATGAGGATCAAATAAATATCACACATCTGCGTACCCAATAATTCAGTTTCACATACATATGAATAATATAATCAATCACATGTCCATAGTTCCTTAAAGGTACCGAAAAATATGTTTAATTTCATTCCAATGTCTCTTTGTTGGTGAAGAACTATATCTCGCTAGTAAATTTACTACAAATGATATATCGGGTCTAGTATGACTAGCTAAATACATTAATGCTCCAATAGCACTGGGATATAGTACTTCAGGACCAACTAATTCTTCATCACTCATATGAGGTCGAAATGGATCTTTATTAATATCAAGCGATCTCACGATCATTGGACTACTCAAGGGATGTGCTCTATCCATAAAAAATCTTTTTCTTTTTAGTGCTTTTGATGTATAAGAAGATTAATGGACACAAATTTCATTCTCTTTAAGATCAAATTGCAAGCCAATACATAACTTTGTTTTCTCGAGATCTTTCATCTCAAATTCTTTCTTGAGGTAATCATATGTGTTAGGATCTAAGTAGCCGCTGGAGGACCGGGGTTGGACCGGTTAGCGGTTCTCACTCGAAGGGTGGTGGTTAATCCGGTTAAAGATTAACACCGGGGTTTCAATACTACACAAACTGTCACAAACCCTTGAATTAAGTTCAAGCGCGGAAGAGATTTGTTTCAGGTTGAAGCAGCACACTTGTATGATAGGCAGAACCGGTTTCGGATGATGAAGGTTAAAGAGAATGGTGGGTCGGTTTCGGTAACCTGGTGATTCGGCTTAGATGAAGTTAAGTATGTTGGAGCGGTACGGATAGGTTAGATAGTGGAACCGACAGAAAGTAAATGACAAGACAAGTTTTATGGATGTTCGGAGATGAAACTCCTACGTCACCCCTTCCTCTCGAAACCGCGAGAAGGATATTCACTAAGGAATACAAATACAATCCGATCGAGACTTATTTCCTGCTCGATAATACTCTTACAATTTATACCGGAATTGTAAAAATACACACACTAGCACTCAGGCTTTCTCTAGAGATAGAACGCACTGTTTTCACTTGTAGATTAAATGCTCTTAGAATTTCTCACTTGTCCCGCTTTTACTCTTCTTCAACTGCTCCTTTTATAGGTGAAATATGCCAACGTTCATATTTCACTTCCTTGAATCTGATTGGCTGAGCAGAGGTGCAGAGGTTCAGTGATTCAGTGATTCAGACCTGCGGTCGTCTCCTCAGACCTGGCGGTCAATCTCAGACCTGGCAGTCTGTTCTTCCGGTATGTAAGACAAACCTGCTAGGTTTGTCTTTTACTCAATGTGGACACTGTCTGTTAGACAGTTGTCTGTACTTGGAAGATCTCCTTTCTAACTTATCCCGAAGTGGAAAGATCCTGTAGGACTGTCTTCTGCAGCCTGCAGACTTTCCTCAGACTTGTATAGATATGGAAGTGTTCAGTCTGTTCCTTTGGTATCATACACAATAGATACCCGAATTGTCTTCTTGTACTGGTCGGTTATTCGACTTAACCGGATGGCTTCCGGTGTGAGTGGTATAACTGGACTTCTTCCGGTTATTCCTCTGCCTTGTGGCTGATCGGCTGTTTGATGTTTATGGTTTTAAGCTTTGGCCGATCCTTTCTTTGTGCGGTCATGTTCCAAGTATTCTTGGTCGGTTTAGTAGCTTGACCGGCTAGTTTTCTTAGCCGGTTCTTTTGTTTGACCGGTCCGGTTCCTTGTTCCTACATAAAAGGTTTATTTATGTTAAGTTCTGTGAGCCGGTCTAATTTTATCTAACAATTTCTCCCTTTTTGATTATTTTATTTAAAATTATCAAAACAATGTAAGTTTGCAAACGTAGGCCGGTTCTTTCTTTGTCCGGATTTTTGAAAGTGGCTTGGGAGAATTTTTCGAAAAGTTTGGGAAAATTTTGAGAAAAATTTTGAAAAAGTCTTATCTTTTATGTTATCAATTTCTCCCTTTTTGATTATTTTATTTAAAATTATCAAAACAATGTAGAAATGCAAAAGATGGCCGGTTTTCAAAAATAACTTTATATATATAGATAACCGAAAATAGAAAATATTATATAGGAACATTAAGATAGGCATAGTTAAGAGAAGCAGAGCCCCTATTCCAAGTCCGAGAAGTCATAGCAGGCCATCAGATTCTTGTTCCGCTTTTTCTTCGCTGGTTGCGGTCGACTGGCCGATTCGGAGACTCGTTGTCTTGTAGACCGGGGCTGCAGGTGCTCTTCATCTTCATCTTCGTTGTGGGTAGCCGGGTCCGGTTGATTCTGAATAACCGTTTCAGTGACCTCGTTCAGCAGCTCGGTTACTAGGTCCTTCTTAGACGATTTTCTTTTCCGCTTTGCCGGTATCGAAGAAGTAGAGGCCTCCTTTTTCTTTTTGTTGGCGGCTGCAAAGCCTTCTAGCCTCTGACTTTCCCTTTCTAACCGCGCAGCATCCTTCGCAGCTTGAGCGGCTACCGTCTTTGCAAATCCTGGAAACTTAGCCTCTGTACTTCGTATTCGCTCGGCCTCTTCCTCTTCGGGATGTTGCGGTGGCTCCTTCTCTTTTCTTGCTTCGTCGTCCAGCGCATCCTGGACCTTCTTAGCCGCTTGGGCATCAGCCTCTACAGTCGCGACATCCGCATTCATCTTGGCTTGGAGCAATTCGGCAACTTGTGCGGTCAGCGCTTTGAGGTCGTCCTCGAGACCCGCATTCTTCTTTTCAAGATCGGAGACCCTATCAAGTGTTGTACCGACCAGATCCTTAGTAACTTCTGTCAGTCGTTCATCGGTCTCTCTTTCAAGCCGGTCAAAGTTCTCTTTTATCTCGGAGGTCGTATCCTCCCAAATTACGGTTCGCTTAAGGTGTTTGCTGCGTAGGACCGCTTCTTCCTGTTGATCATCATCGATTTCTGAGAACCGGTCCTCTGTTCTTATTAAAAGTTGCCTTGTAGTGTTGGCGAACCGGAGTGCCGAGCTAACGGTTCTCTTGAATTTCTCCTTCAATGGGTGAACCGCAGAGTCTTCAAACTCTTGAAAATGGCTCCCAACCCATTCTTTTGTGACGCCCGGTTCAGAGACTTCCGGTTGTTTATGTGGAGATTGCCCGGTAAGAGGAGGGTCCGTCCTTTCATCGGATTCATCTGTTGCCGAATTCGCCCTTGGAGGTGTTGGACTGTGAGCTGGACTCCTATCGATCCGTGGAGCTGTATAGTGCGGTATTTCCCTTTGTCCGTACCTCGCCTCCAGCCGTTCAATTTCTTGGATGAGTTCTCTTCTCGCTTTTTCAACCCTTTCCAACACTAACGGTGTTAAGGTGTCCTCCGATGTTACTTCTTCGAACCTTGCCATAATTTTCCGGATCCGTATGGTTAACTTCCGTAGCTGTGCTCGCGGTCTTAAGAGGTAGGTTCGGTTTAGGGCCTCGTGAATGGTATCGGAGTTTGTGAGATCCATGACTACGTCCTCCACTTCCTTCAGCCTTTAGAAACATTCCTCGTCGGTGTAGCCCGGTAGGATGTGCCTATACCGTTTGCCGAACCGGTGCTCGTACCATTCCCGGTATATCTCGTCAATCTTACCAGCACGATGTTCAATGACTTTTAGGGTTGTGAGCACTATCTTGTCGGCCGTTGCCGGTTCGTCCTCCTCCTCCTCTTCTTCACCGCTTTCTTCACCGCCTTCTTCACCGCTTTCTTCACCGCCTTCTGTGGTCTCAGGATTTGCGCCAGGACCGGCATTATCGGGACTTTGGCCCGCATGCTCTTCTTCATCAATCGATCTTTCGTCATCGGTCTTTTCTGATTCGGTTCTTTCAGATGTTGAAGCCGACTCTTCCTCTGATTGTTGGGGCGGATCTGAGAATACTATCTTCTCTTTGCCCTTGCCTTCGACCTTTTCTTTAGCTGGGGCCGCTTTCTTGCCGGCTGTCTTCTTTCGGCCACCTGTGGAACCGGGGGCCAGTTTCTTCCTTTCTAGGAATTGTTTGGCTTTGATTAGGCTTCTTGATGGGATGGTGACGCCGGGACAGATTTTGAGGTTATGGTGAAGGAAGATTTTGCCGAGTGGAACAGCGTATCCCCATGACCGGGTGGAATCCGGTTTTACCATATCCTTCAAATTGTTGAACACCTCCTTCTCCCAGTTCACCTTTGTGCCTTCTATCAGGCCGACCAGCATCCTGATTTTGTCCTTGGTTAGGCTGCTGTAGTTTCCTCCCCTTGCTTGAACCGCCTTTGTGAAGATATCACAAATCGGTATATACTCCGGTCGCAACGTCGATTTGTTACCGGAAACTTTTATCGGCTCCTTAGTCGCCGAGAGTATTTGGCATGCTGCTTCGAACGTTTTGAGCTCTATGTCAGCCGTTGCATCTTGGCCGGCTGTTGGAAGGCGCAGGCTCTCCGCCACCGATTCTTCGGTTAGCTCTAATTCAGTACCGCCTACAGTTGCGGTGATCTTGTCGTCAGAGATAGTTGCGGTGTTGAAAAATTCCTCAACCGCATCTTTATAGAGAACATGAGTACCGCCAAGAAAATACTCCAGACCGGCTCCGGTTACCCGGTTAATAACCTCTACTGCCGCAGGCGTTCCCTTCTGTCGGATTTCCTCGAAATCCACTTGAGTCAAGTGTTTGAACAGAACCGAGTCGCGCCCCATCTTAGAAAGTTTGAAGAATATGAGAGCAGATAACCGCTTTGAGAGAGTTTGAAAGCTTTAGAGAGAGAAAGCAATTTCGCGTGAGAATGAAATAAAATGGCCGAGAGCCCCTTTTATAGGTGCGGTTTGGAAACCCAACCGTCCCATCAATATTTGGCGGGAGTTTTCCCTCCAAGCCGAAAGGGCGGCAAACCATGGGCGGGAATGAAAAGGCGCCAATCCGTGGACGGTAAACCAGGAGGCGGGAGTTTTTCGGCGGGAAATTTCCCTCCAAAAATTTTGCTTTCGCCATTGATGACGCAATCTTCTTTTGAGACCGATTGATGCACCGGTTTTCTAAAGTTAACCGGTTATTTTGAGTAAGCAGAGTTTTGCAATCTTTTGAGTTTAAGCGGTTTTTCTTTGAGACCGGATTAGGGCGCGGTTATTTTGAAGATGTTAACTGGTTACTTAGATAGATATTCAAGGTATTAAGAAGACCCGGTCATTTAAACTTCAATGGAATTGTATTCAAGAAACAATACAGAAAGAAAACTGAAAGATGGTTCGGTGCGAAGACAGACATTCATAAGATGGAAAATTACAACTTATGTAAAAACCATTTTGGAGAACTTCTCTTCCACCGCATCCACGTCAAGTATGTTCAAAGGGGATGCCGGTATACCCGGTCCAAACTCTGGCCGGTACTTGAGAATCAGATTACTTATGTGAGGTGCATAACCGAGACCTTTCTTGGTCAGCACCATGTTCTTCAGGTTTTGAAATATTACCGTTGACCAGTTGATGGCCGTCTTGCCAACAATGTGAGACATTATGTTGTAAGTATTTTTAGAGTACCGCTGATTCGGTGACTGACATAGGATAGACCGAGTCACAATCTCAAGAAGGAGTTGACCGTGACTAGCGAGTCGGGTTTTTAACCCATAGTGTTCCACCGGTTCAATAGTGGCAGAGAGGTATAGTGCGTGTTCAAATTCCGCAAGTCCCTCTATAGTTGTAAAATCAGAAAACCCTTCCGTGGGCAGGTTGAATAAGGAAGCGAATTCGGCTTCATCAAGCCAGAAGGTGTGGTCTCTCACCGTAGAGACGATGTAATTTCCCCTGATGCAAGCGCTTCGAAAGAAGGTCTTGACATCCTGTAAGAGAATGGGACCGGCTTCTTCGAGAAAGGGTCGAAGACCGGTTGCAGTGAGAGAGTGAAACATGAACTCCTTTCCATGATTTCCGTCCCACTCTTCCATACATGAGTTGAAATCAACGCTCAAGAAGTTCCCCAAAGTTTGGCTCGGCATGATTACAGTTTTGCAGAGAGAGATTGAGTTCAAGAAATTTCAAGAGTGTGATGTGTGATGAGTTGAGTAGAGGATGGCTCTTTATATAGGGTCGGCCTTAGAGGGAAAATGTGAGCATTGATTATCAGTTTTGTTTTATTGGAAAAGAGAATCTTTATGTTTCCAAGGTTTATTGGGAAGAGGCTGATTGCGGAGCCCGAGGTAGGTATTAGTTGAAAAGTAACCAAGTTAGTTGGATAGTAATTATTCAGGTTGTTGGGGGTTACTACATTAATTAAATATTACTTTTCATTAATGCACCAACACAAACGAGGTTAATCAAAAGAGACCGAGAATAACATTGATAAAGCCGAAAAGAACAAAGATAACTCCGAAGGATCATAATGGAAATGGACAACGATGCACCCGGTACGTGCAGCAAAATGACCGGGAGCAGGAAGGAGTGATTTAGTGTTCATGAGAGTTGACGACACCATTGGGGTTGTTGCAGCGGTTCCTTCTCCTCCAAGCTCTTTCGAACCGCTCATAGAAGGAGTCGGTTATCTCTTTGGTCATCACTTGAGACTAGTTTAGACCTTCGCCCGGACAGGTCGGAACACCAAGTTCAACTAGTAGGCAGCTTAGTTGTGGAATCAGGCCGACTGTTCGCACCCCAATCATCCAGATCAGGACATCGAACAGGACCCTCGACCAGTTCACCGGTGTACCGGTGGTGATGGCTGCCATCATGTTGAAAGCCGATGTGCAGTAAGTGTTTGTTACATCTCTTCCCAAGATTCTTCTTCCTATTACATCGTTGAGGAGCTGATATTCAGCTCTCAAGAGTGATTTACTGCCATGATCATCGACCGGTTCGTTTGAGCGTGCGAGGGCGAGAGAAATTTCGGCCTTGACATCGGCCGGAACATTAAGATCTGTTAGCCCTTGCTTAGGTAAGCTGAAGCACCTAGCGAAGTCATTCTCGGTGAAGTCAAAAACTATATCTCCTACTTTCGATTGGATGTGAGTATCGAAATGGGGAGTTCCTCTGAATACCCTGGCATTATACATGAATTCCAGGACTGACTCAGAGTATATAGTCTACTTATCATCCAGGAAGTACCGAAGACCAGTATCTTCCAGGAACTTGATTACTTTGTACACCTCATAGTGTTCGGTGCTCAAAGCAGATTGGAAATCAACTTGAAAGATGTTAGGAAACTGAGACATTTTTGCCTTAGTGAGAGAATGATCTTTTGTCTTGTGAATGTTTTGGTGAATGTTTGCTTCTCTTAAATACTAGTTGGGAGAGTATCCTAATGTCCATGTATTACATGTAATGATATCTATTAACTACAGGATAAAGGATATTGCATGAAATAGGTATGTTTGCAGTCTAAGATGTTGGTCATAGACCTGGACTGTGAAAGATATCATCAGATCTTCACGTCTTTTTAGGTGCGACCATTTTACTTTGAAAAGGCAATATTTCAGAACAGATATCTTTAAACACTGATAGTTATTCCATTTTTGTTTGAAATTCAAATAATCTAAAATAGCCTATTTCCGAACCGGTCAGCTATCAGTTGTTCATCCCGATGCGGTAATTTGGTGCATGCACCAAGTAGCCGGTCGGTTTACTCTATCTGATAAGCTGGGCGGTTCTTCCATAGATACCAAGAAAATTTGAAGTCCAACAGGTTAGAAGGAACTACCGGTTTTGTTTGTCCGAACCGGTTTCCCTTTTTAAACATCCTTAGGAAGGATTTGACTAATGT
Organism: Impatiens glandulifera; assembly: GCF_907164915.1. NCBI lineage: Eukaryota > Viridiplantae > Streptophyta > Magnoliopsida > Ericales > Balsaminaceae > Impatiens > Impatiens glandulifera. The sequence continues at coordinate 231,642 of NW_025919140.1, forward strand.
CGGTTAAACCGAGAGTAAGTCTGAATTGAGAGAACTTAGCTTCCTGTAGAGGCTTGGTGATGATATTAGCTACTTGTTGATCTGTCGATACGTATTCTAGCCGGATATGCTTCAGCATGACATGTTCCCGAATAAAATGGTGCCTTATGTCAATATGTTTGGTTCTGGAGTGGAGAACCGGATTGTAAGTGATTGCGATGGCACTCGTGTTGTCACAGAAGATCGGAGATTCTTCGGATATGACACCGAAGTCCGTCAGTTGTTGTTGGATCCAAAGTAATTGTGAACAACAACTTCCGACCGCCAGGTATTCAGCTTATGCGGTTGACGTGGCCACCGATGTCTGTTTCTTGATATGCCATGAAACAAGTCGGTCACCTAGGAACTGACATGTTCCGCTGGTGCTCTTTCTGTCAATCTTACAACCTGCATAGTCTGTATCTGAGTAACTCGTTAGATTAAAGGACGAGTCCTTTGGATACCACAGACCGACATCAGGTGTGCCATTTAGATACTTCAATATCCTCTTTGCGGCTGTGTAGTGGGATTGTTTTGGATTTGCTTGGAATCTTCCACACACGCCGACTGCAAATAGAATATCCGGTCTACTCGCCGTTAGATATAGGAGTGAACCGATGATGCCCCGGTACGCGATCTGATCTACCGATTGGCCCTCATCATCCCTGTCCAATTTAATCGATGAGCTCATTGGAGTAGCCGCTGAGGAGCATGTGTCCATTCCAAATTTCTTTAGGAGCTCCTTAGTGTACTTGGGTTGGCTAATGAAGGTTCCTTCTTCGAGTTGTTTAACCTGAAGACCTAGGAAGAAACTTAATTCTCCCATCATACTCATTTCAAACTTGTTAGTCATCAGGGTTGAAAACTTATCACACAGTTTAGGATCGGTTAAACCGAAAATAATATCATCTACATAGATTTGAACAAGTAGGATATGTTCCTTCTTTTCAAATTTAAACAACGTTTTATCCACCGAACTGATGGTGAAGTCATGTGCGATTAAGAATGCGGTTAGTGTGTCATACCAGGCTCTAGGTGCTTGCTTTAGACCGTATAAAACTTTGTTTAGCCGGTATACATGGTTTGGAAATTCTGCACTCTTGAAACCGGGTGGTTGTTCAACATACACCTCTTCACGTAGGTCACCGTTCAAAAATGCACTTTTAACATCCATTTGAAAAACCTTGAAGTTTTTGAATGCAGCAAAGGCTAGAAAAATCCTAATGGCTTCAATCCTAGCTACAGGGGCAAATGATTCTTCAAAATCAATGCCTTCTTCCTGTTTGTAACCTTGTGCCACTAATCTGGCTTTGTTCCTCGTGACCAAACCGTCCTCATTGAGTTTTTTCTAAATACCCATCTTGTTCCTATGACCGGATGGTCTTTCGGTCTAGGGACTAGGTACCAGACTTTGTTACTCTCAAACTGGTTTAGTTCTTCTTGCATTCCCAAGATCCAGTCCGGATCTGACAATGCTTCATCTATTCTTTTAGGCTCAATCTGGGATATAAAAGCGGAATTAAAGTATTCCTCCAGAAGTTGACCCCTAGTTCGAACAGGTTCTGAAGGTCACCTATAATTTGCTTAGGAGGATGTTTAGTGTTTCTTCTGAAATTCAGTTCAGGGATGTCTACCAGATTACCGTTTGTTTGATCAAGGCTAGACATGTCTGTAGGCTGAGCAGGATTGTCAGACCGACCGACTTCCTCGGATTGAACTGAAGTGTCAGCTTCCTGTCGTGGGACAGCTTGATCCGGCTGGGTTTCAATATTATCCATCTGGTCATGGACAAACCGTCTGAAGACCGGTGTCTCATCTTCACTATCAGAATGGATATTGTTGTTTTCCAATCTGTTGTGTAGATCAAAGCATGATGTAGTGTTACTTTCAACCGATTCATCGAAAACAACGTGAAGTGTTTCCTCCATGGTTAAAGTTCTATTGTTATACACTCTATATGCTTTACTCACTACCGAGTAACCTAGCATGATTCCAGTATCGATTTTTGCATCAAAAGCAGAAAGATATGTTTTACCATTTATATGAATGTAGCATTTACAACCAAAAATCCTGAGGTACTTAAGATTGGGAACCCTGTTAAAATAAACCTCATACGGTGTTTTGTTATGAAACTTGTTAATCAGAGACCGATTTTGTGTATAACATGTAGTGTTGATAGCCTCAGCCCAAAATTTCTTAGCAATGCCCGAGTCGGCTATCATACACCGTGCGACTTCCTTGAGAGTCCGGTTTCTTCTCTCGGCCAGGCCATTTTGTTGAGGAGTCCTAACACTAGACAACTCGTGTCTAATACCGGATTCATCAAGATATGCGGCTAGGGTACTATTAGTGAATTTGGTACCTCAATCACTTCTAATGCTATTAATGCGAGTTGATTTTTCATTTTGTAAATGTTTAAGAAGTGTGATCAGGTTTGATGCGATTTCACTTTTAGATGGTAAGAATATTACCCATGTAAACCTAGAGTAATCATCAATAACTACCATGGTGTAAAGCATACCTCCTAGGCGAACGACCTGAATTGGTCCAAATAAATCCATGTGTAAGAGATCTAAGCATCGGCTAGATTGGATATTTCCTTTACTCTTAAAGGTTGATTTAGTCTGTTTACCCATTTGACATGCTGAACAAACCTTATCCTTGTTAAATACTATGTCAGGGATACCTTCTACTAGCTTTTTACCGCGAATGTAGTTTAAGGTTTTCATGTTTAGGTGGTTTAGTCTTTTATGCCATAACGAGGTTTGATCAGTCTTAGCTATCATGCATATAGGATATTCTACTTTAGTTTCCAGTCTACCTTGTAAATATTACCTAACCTATTTCCGGTTAGCAGTATGATACCTTGAGAGTTCTTAACTAAGCATGCATGTTTAAGAAATTCTACCGTGTATCCAGCATCACACATCTGACTAATGCTAAGTAGGTTAAAACGTAGGTTTTCAACTAAAAGTACATTATCAATAGTTAAGTTACCATGGACAATCTTACCCTTGCCCATAGTTCTACCTTTTGTGTTATCACCGAAGGTGATTAGAGCACCGGTTTCTATTCTGATGTCGGTTAGCAGATTGTTGTTTCCGGTCATGTACCTGGAGCAACCGTTGTCCAAGAACCATTCAGAGTTTCCTAGCCGTTTCTTTAGATCCTGCAAAATGTACATATTTACAACTATTTGGTACCCACATTTACTTGGGTCCACATGTGATTAGTCCCTTGGGTATCCAAACCTTGACAAATCGGATAGTCTTCTTTGCTAGGGTTTTAACTGTCCTTTTGGCACTCGGTCTTGTGTATCTCGGTTTTTCTACAAAGGTCATAAATGGTGGTGATCTTCGGTTTGGTGATCTTTGGTTTGACCTATGCGGTTCAGGATTGGCTTTCATATATTTGAGAATTTCGGCTTTTCTTTTTATAGGATCAAGCCACTTTACAGAGTCGGTTGGACCAACATAGTCGTATTTTAGCTTTTCTTCCCTATAGTATGCGGTCAACTCTTCTTCAGCGGTCCATGAGCTTTTAAGGAATCTTATAAGGGGGGAGGTTACTTCTTGTAAACCTTACTTTCTCTACGGGTTTTTGGTCTTTGGAGCTATCTTCTGTGTATCCTAGGCCGAACTTGCAACGGGGATGTCTGTAATGACTACACATTTTCTTTACTATATCACTAGATCTCTTATATGCAGCCATCTTATATTGGAGTCGAGCATTTTCTTCCTCGGTTAGTTCTCTAGCCGGTTCACTGGATTGTTCGGTCTTAGGATCTAACTCGGTTTCTAAAATATGGGTATCATCAGGTTTTACGACCCTCGGTTCGGTTATAATGGGTACCTTTGGTTCTGTCGGAATGGGTATTATAGGATCGGTTCTAATGTTGAGGTGCTTAGGCAGCATTGCTAGTAGGTTCCTATATTCTTCTACCATGTCATTCAATGCATTGTATAGTTCATCTTTAGTAAATTCATCACAAGGAGAGTCAAATACCTGTTCCTCATTTGCCATGAGGCATGTGAGTTCATCATCACTGTCACTGTGAGCCCATAGACTTCCTCCATCATCGGCTATCAGTGCTTTCTGAATCTCACTTCCTTCACCGGTTTGTTGATAGTTGTTTCGGTTATTTTGGTAGTCCGGTTTCCGGTCATCCCTCCTCGGTTTTCTGCATTCCCACTTGAAGTGTCCCAAACAGTTGCAGTTATAGCACCTTATATTGGATTTATCACCATAGTAGTTGTTTGTCGGTTGGCTTCTTTTCATGAACCTCCCAAACTGCTGTGCAAGCATAGCCATGGCATCCTCGGTGAACTGTTCGGCGGTTCTTATCGGTGCAGGTATAGCCGGTTCTGTAGATGTGATTAGTGCTCTGGTTGATGTTGAGGCCGAGACTTCTTCTTCAGTCCTAGATCTAATTTCGAACTCATATGCCTTAAGATCTTCGAATACGTCGTGTAGTTTCATCTTACGTAGGCTTTTTGATTCCCTCATTACCATTGTCTTTATGTCCCATGCACTTGGAAGAGATCTCAGAGCTTTCATGATGACCTCTTTGTTATCATACCTCTTGCCAAGAGTTGCTAGCTCATCTAACACACCTGTGAACCGGTCACTGTACTCCTTCATTGTTTCTCCCGGTTTCATCTTGATGCTTTCAAACTTCTGAGTAGCTACCATCACCTTGTTTTCCTTTGTTCTTTCATTTCCCTCAAAGATCTGAATAACCGTGTTCCATGTCTCCTTCGCGGTTTTGCAGTCTCTGATGTTGTAGTATGTGTTTCTGTCCACACTGTTGGAGATCCGGTTTCTAGCATGATTATCCAGGTTGTTTCTTCTTCTGTCTTCAGCTGTCCATTCTTTTCTGTCCTTATCAATGAATATCGGTCCTTCGGTCAGAATGGACTCCATCTCATCATCCAAGGTGATTAAGTGTAGGTGCATGCGTGCCTTCCAGTTGACAAAGTCATCACCTTCTAGCATTGGAGGCCTATCCTGAAACATGCTTGCTTGAATATTGAAACTAACTGCTCTGATACCAATTGTTAGGATCTAGGTAGCCGCTGGAGGACCGGGGTTGGACTGGTTAGCGGTTCTCACTCGAAGGGTGATGGTTAATCCAGTTAGAGATTAACACCGGGGTTTAAATACTACACAAACTGTCACAAACCCTTGAACTAAGTTCAAGCGCGGAAGAGGTTTGTTTTAGGTTGAAGCAGCACACTTGTATGATAGGCAGAACCGGTTTCGGATGATGAAGGTTAAAGAGAATGGTTGGTCGGTTTCGGTAACCTGGCGATTCGGCTTATATGAAGTTAAGTATGTTGGAGCGGTACGAATAAGTTAGATAGTGGAACCGCCAGAAAGTAAATGACAAGACAAGTTTTATGGATGTTCGGAGATGAAACTTCTACGTCACCACTTCCTCTCGAAATCGAGAGAAGGATATTCACTAAGGAATACAAATACAATCCGATCGAGACTTATTTCCTGCTCGATAATACTCTTACAATTTATATCGGAATTGTAAAAATACACACACTAGCACTCAGGCTTTCTCTAGAGATAGAACGCACTTTTTTCACTTGTAGATTAAATGCTCTTAGAATTTCTCACTTGTCCCGCTTTTACTCTTCTTCAACTGCTCCTTTTATAGGTGAAATATGTCAACGGTCATATTTCACTTCCTTGAATCTGATTGGCTGAGCAGAGGTGCAGAGGTTCAGTGATTCAGTGATTCAGACCTGCGGTCGTCTCCTCAGACCTGGCGGTCAATCTCAGACCTGGCACTCTGTTCTTCCGGTATGTAAGACAAACCTGCTAGGTTTGTCTTTTACTCAATGTGGACACTGTCTGTTAAACAGTTGTCTGTACTTGGAAGATCTCATTTCTGACTTATCCCGAAGTGGAAAGATCCTGTAGGACTGTCTTCTGCAGCCTGCAGACTTTCCTCAGACTTGTATAGATATGGAAGTGTTCAGTCTGTTCCTTTGGTATCATACACAACAGATACCCGAATTTTCTTCTTGTACTGGTCGGTTATTCAACTTAACCGGATGGCTTCCGGTGTGAGTGGTATAACCGGACTTCTTCCGGTTATTCCTCTGCCTTGTGGTTGATCGGCTGTTTGATGTTTCTGGTTTTAAGCTTTGGCCGATCCTTTCTTTGTGCGGTCATGTTCCAAGTATTCTTGGTCGGTTTAGTAGCTTGACCAGCTAGTTTTCTTAGCCGGTTCTTTTGTTTGACCGGTCCGGTTCCTTGTTCCTGCATAAAAGGTTTATTTATGTTAAGTTCTGTGAGCCGGTCTAATTGTATCTAACAATATGTTTCAGATAGTACATTTGCTGCTCCAATAATATTCAGATCGTCCACATAAATTATAATTATTACTAATTGTGACCCACCTCTCTTGATAAACACACATTAATATATTAGATCATTTTGAAATTCATTCTTTAACAAATATTTACTAAGACTTTTATACCACATACGTTCAAATTGTTTCAATCCATATAGAGATCAACATAATTTAACCAAGTAAAAGTCTCGACGGATCTGAACTACATGCTTCAGGCATTTTAAATCCTTCAGGTAGTTTCATGTAAATGTTGTTCTCAAGGGAGCCATATAAATATGCCGTAATAACATCCATTAATATCATATGCAACTTCTCTTGTATTGATAAACTTATCAAATATCTAAATGTTGTAGCTTCCACCATAGGAGAATATGTCTCCTCATAATCAATACCAGGTCTTTGCGAGAATCCATGGGCTACAAGTCGTGCCTTATATCTAACAATTTCCTTTTTCATATTTCTTTTTCTTATAAATATTCATTTATAACCGACCGGTTTAATACCTTCTGGGGTACATACGACATGTCTAAAAACTTTATGTTTTGCGAGCGATTTTAATTCAACTTTAATCACATCTTTCCATTTTGGCCAATCATTTCTCCGTCTGCATTCTTCTACAGACTTTGAAAATATCGCATACTATAGCATTCTTCTAAGATCCTCATCTTCATTAATAATATCGCATACTATAGCATATGAAAATTTTTCATTGATGTCAATTTCATCTCGATTCCATCTTTTTCTTGTCAAAACATAGTTTATAGATATCTCTTCATTTTTAGGTACCTGTGATTCCTCCAGAATCATTTTTTCGATGAATGTATACTCTTTTAGAGTAATTGTTTCCTCAATTTGAGCTTATTTTATTTTTCGAGGATTTTATCTTTCGAATCTACTGTTCTACCACACTTCAATTGCATTTTAGGCTAGTTAGCAGTAATGTGTTGTCCTTCAGGAACATCAATCCTAATTGGAGCATTTGCAGCTAGAATATAGGACTTTCTAACTTTCTTAGGGTTAGTAAAAATATCTATCAATTGATTTGCTAAATTTTGCATGTGAATAATTTTCTGAACTTCAAGTTCAGATTGCTTTGTACGAGGATTATAATGAGCTAATGATAACTCACGCTAAATTATTTACTTTTCAACTACTTATTTTCCCCTTTTAATAGTGGAAATATCATTTCATCGAAATGATAATCGACAAATCATCCCGTGAATAAAACACCTATCAATGGCTCAAGATATTTAATTATAGACGGTGATTCATATCCAACATATATTCTCAATCTCCTTTGAGGTCCCATCTTTATACGTTGTGGTGAAGCAATTGGCACATATACTACACATCTAAAAATTCTTAGATGGGAAATATTTGGTTACTGACAATAAATCATTTCTAAAGGGGAGACCTCATTATAATTTGTGGGTCTGATACGAATTAATGTTGCCGCATGTATAAAATCATGTTCCCAAGCTTGTATTAGAAGTTTCGTTATTATAAGCAATGGTCTTACAATTAATTGAATACATTTATCAATGCATCTGCAAGGCCATTTTATGTGTGAACATGCGCTACTAGATGTTCAATATTTATCCCAATTGATAAACAATAATTATTAAAAGCTTGGGAAGTGAATCCTCCAGCATTATCAAGAAGAATAGATTAAATCAAATAGTTTGGGAAGTGAGCTTGTAATTTGATAATTTGAGCAAGAAATCTTGCAAATGCTTGATTACGAGTTTATAATAACACACATGTGACAAACTTGTTGATGCGTCAATTAATACCATAAAATATCTGAATGGTTCACATGGTGGGTGGATAGGCCCACATATATCACCTTGTATTCTTCCATGAAATTTTAAGGGTTCAACCTTGATTTTAGATGGTGTTGGCCTTATTATTAACTTCCCTTGTGAACAATTAGCACAAGAAAATTTATTGGGTAGAAAAATCTTTTGGTTTTTCAGTGAATGCCCACATGAATGATTAATTATTCTTCGCATCATAATAGCTCTAGAATGTCCCAATCTATCATGCCATATAATAAAATTATTTTGATTGACAAACTTTTAGTTTATAACCACATGTACTTCGCCAAAACTTATATTTGTGAGATATAATCAAGAAGAAACTGCGGGTAATTTTTCTAAGAATCATTTTTTACCCGAGATGATACTCATGATAGATAAATATTCTTTATTACTTTCATTTGAAGTCTCAATTTAATATCCATTTCTACGGTAATATAATATTTGCTCTTCTAGAGCCTTCAATAATTTTTTAACTACCCCATATCGTATTCACGCATGTATCAATCATCTCCAAAGAAGTATAAAATCTCTTGCTTTTTAAAATAGTCAACAATACAACTGCATTTTTCATTCATGTATTCGCTTCTAGGAATCTTCATTTTCTTCATTAAATAAAATAAATGTTAATAATAAACGAATACATGAACCAACAATTATTCAAACGCAACATCAAACTAAATATAGTCTCGATAAAATATATGTTTATTTATTATTATGACTATTATTATTATATATATATATTTAGAAATTTTTATTAAACATTATAAAAGAAACACAAATATTCAATGATCACATTATAATTTTCATGCCCGACAAAAAAGTCAGCTACATCAAACTAGGAGAAATCATCGAGACCAAAAGTTATTGTATCACTACCGGAAGCCGAAACCAAGTTGGTCTCCATTATCATTTTTTTCATCATTGAAAACAAAGTTGGTTTTGATGGACCCTTTTCCTTTTAGCGATACTTGATAAAGATTGATAAAATGTTTTGGCGTACGACAGGTACGCGACCAATCACCATTCATACCACAACGATAGTATTTGTTTTCCACAGACTTATTGATTTGATCCATTTTATTATTATATATTTATTTATTATTCTTCTTTTTTATCATCTGACTACCACCACGTCCACGACCATTTTTTGCGGGAATGACCTAAAAAATGACCGCGGTCACGACCACGATGTTGCCCTCTATAATTATATGATGTCACATTCACTTTAGGGAATGGAGTTGATCCAGTTGGAAGGCCTCATGATTTTTCATCAAAAGCTCATTATTCCGTTCGGCCAATAATATACATGATATCAATTTAAATTACTTCTCAAATCCTTTTGCATGATACTATTGCTGCAAGAGCTTATTCGACGTATGGAAAGTGGAAAATGTTTTCTCTAACATATCTCCATCAGAAATAACTTCTCCACATAGTTTGAGTTTATAAGTATTTCGAAATATATTCACTCACCAATTTAAAATTTTGAAGGCATAAATGATGCCATTCAAATTGAGATTTTGGAAGAATGATCGTTTTCAAATGATCATACCTTTCCTTTTAATTGTTCCATAGGACCAATGAATCTTTCACGGTGAGATACTCAATTTTTAAACCTTCGTGAAGATGTCGACGAAATAAAATCATTGCTTTTGTCTTATCTTGGTCGGACATGATGTTTTCATCTTTGATAGTATTTCTAAGACCATTGGTGGCTAGATGAATTTAAGCATAGAAATCCATGAAGATAATTCGTTCTGGTGTTGTCAAGAGCCGTAAACTCCAATTACTTGAGGTTTGACATGAAATTTGAGATAAAATATTTTTTTTTTGAAATGTTTTCGAAGATACCTTTTGTCAACCATGACCGATTTGGTTCTCGCAAATGAGGTGCAAAATTTGGCTACCACGGACGAGGAGGGAGCCTAGACCTTTGCTTCAGAAAAGAGAGACTCATGCTGATAACGTGTTATAAACGAATAATACAAATAACAATAGAGTTAAGGGAGAGAGATTCTTGAGACACATTACTACATATCATACATGTCTTATTTATAGGACTAAAACAAAGAGTAATAAATGTAGGATAGGAAATAAAAGGTCTTTATTAATGATGAAATATGAAAGACCAAAGGTCATACATAATGACATCCATTTATTATTATATTTATAATACATTTCAGTTTAATAAAACATAACATTTCACTTTAAAAAAACATAACATTTCAATTTAATACAACATAACTTTCAATCTAAAAAACATGACATTTCAGTTTAAAAAACATAACATTTCAATTTAATACAACATTTTTAGTATAATAAAATGACATTTTAGTTTAATACAGAATAACATTTCAGTTTAAAAAATATAACATTTCAGTTTAAAAATCATGACATTTTAGTTAAAAAAACATAATATTTCAGTTTAAAAAACATAACGCTAAGAATGACAATATGAAAATGCAATTTAACACAAAATGATATCGCAGTTCAATAAACTTGACACCACTAGTTTGAGAAAATGACCACGCTATTTTTTTGTGAACATGATATTTTAGTTTAAGAAACATGACATGCATGTTTCAAGTTTAAGCATTTTAACAACTTACATAAATATTTTCAAAACGTTTCTAAAAAGATCTAACATTTCTAACACACAAATTATCAATTTCTAAATCAAATGTCTATGTTTGTAAAGTGTTTGAACAACAAATGACTAGATTTCGACAAACCTGTTAACTATAAGTCTACAACGATTATGTTTTATTGATTCTTTAGAAATGGTTAATTCGAAAGAGTTTGTATTCAGGATATTCGATACTTTAGAGAGACGAAGATATCAGAAGCTGAATAAGATCCACACAGATGAAATATATGCTTTATGGTCACAAATTTTAGACCAGAGCTTTGACGCTCGCCTTCAGATCTTCTTTGACATGTGAGTCTTAAAATGTCGCAAATAGTTGAGAAAAATCAACCTTTCTTACCACTTTTGAAGCAAACAAAGCCTAAAGTTTCGATCGAGATCAAAGAACAAAGAATGTCGGAAAGAAAGAACGGAGAACGTCGAACGAATATTGAAGATTGTCGAACGAAAATCACAAGTGGCGAACGGGAAGAGGAAGAGGTTAAGGTTTGAATGTCTAAAGGCGTAATGAGAATACGAAGAGGCGTTTGAATGGTTAGGGTTTGAATGTCCAGAATATGCGCACTTCTAATTTTGTAAATATTTTTTTAAAAATTCATTATGACATGCCACATGGGGAGTTGTTGGGGAGTCATTCCCCGAGTCGCTCCTTCTATCATTTCTCTATATAATATTATATACCTTTTCTTTTTTAATGTAAGACTACAATAGTAATCATATATATTTTTACTCAATTTTTTTTCTTGTGTTGTGTGTAAATGTCTATATTTTTTCACAACAATACCATTTGCTACTTTTAACTTGGTTGTCTTAAATCGGGTATACTCTCCTACTGGAAGATAATAATGTCGTTTTTATCGCTCAATTATAGTTTAATATTTTTGGAAATGATTCATAAAATATTATAATCATTTGAGTGCAACGAAAAAAATGATATTAATAAAAAATAGATTTAGTTAATAAAAATAAAAGAAGAAAACAAATAAAATAAATCACGAACACCAAGATATTAACGTGCACAAATTCTTTAAAAATAGCGATGAGCTACCCAAGCGACTTTGACTTTTCAAAATAGCGTATAAACATCTTGTTATGGATGATACACATATGTCAAATATAATATTATCGTAAATTTCTTTTATGAGCCTAGATCTAGATAGTTGTAGTGTAAAGAGTCTTAATTATTCTAACATGCATAATTATTGGATATGAATGAGTAGATCATCGATCATTATCTCACAAGTCTTTCACACATTATAATTTGGCTTTGCTCTTTGTGTTTGTAGTTATTTTGTTGCTTTTTTTATATTCATTTTGTTTATAATTTTTTTATAAAGGTGAATTTTAACCCTTTTATTAAAATGTTCATAGAGAAATAATATAATCGTTTTCATTGAGCAATATAAATATTTGTCTCAACATATTCACGATTTTCAAACAGAATAAGCAATTACATCGGAATGTTTTTTTGGAATTAAAGGAAAACTAGCATGATACTCCACAACCATGCCCTCCACTTAAAAATAATATATAAAGTAAATCTAGCTATATCGCGTTATATTGGGTGATTTTTGTAATTTGGACATAATCAATACTCAGATTTTGACATATTTCTTAGTCTATTAGGTGATTGAGATTCTTGTCCACATGCGAGTGGTGTTATGCATATCGCTTTGAATATCTCGCCAAATTTATTAATTTGTTTTTCTAATTCATGAGAAGAATTTTGAATTTCTTTCTATTGATATTGTGGTGAAAAACTATCACCTTAAGAATGAATGAGGAATAATAACAACGGTAGTGGAATGCAGAACAATAACGTGAATGTAAGAAAGAACGAAATAACAACACAAGAATCTTACTCAGGTTCAAACCATCAATGTCCTACGTCATATTTTCGGAGAAACAATTCAATAGAGTTATAATATGGATTACAAACTCTAACTCTATATGTTTGTACTAGATTTCTAGTCTAACGCTCTCTTCTCGTTTAAAATGTATATATAGTCTTTTAGAATTCATATTTAGAGTAAAGATTATGTGATATTTTTAACATCTCCACCATTATATGAACTCGTGGCGATTTAGTTGACATTTCTATAATAATAATAATATTTTATTGACATCTTCACCAATGGGATTTCATGCATTTCTACCTAAAAATGAGGCACACCAAATTGGGCCTTAAATCCATATGCCAAATTCCACATATATTAAGTATATTATAACTCCAAATGTACTCTTGAGGATGCTAACTAAAAACATGTTATTTCTATATTTTATTATCAATTAGTTCTTGTATCAAGTGCCATTTTTTGGGGGAAGTTAACAAAGTCCATAGTTTTTGTAAGCTTCCTTCATATATCGATTGTGAATTATTGACAACTTTAAAAAGAAATGGGGGAATTGTCTCAATCTCTATTGTGTATAAGACAAAGTGTGTAGTCGGTATAAACATTACTTGCTCATTTTGTCTTTTGTATTGAGTTTCTTACAATGCGCAAGTCAAATGATAAATTAGTGTCTGGTGCGACTTTGGATGACCACGTGACATTGTGTCAATTGAAAATCTTCCCATGAGCTCGGAGTACTTCTCAAGATTTGTGAGATATTTTTTTGCACTCTTCAATTTTCTAATTTTGAATATCGCACCTCACGTCATGAAGAAAAAAAGATTGTACATTTGCGAGGATGTGTATTCATTCTTTCACTCTTGTAAGAATTCGTCTTTATTGTTGCAAATTTATTTACTTTTTTTTGGGAAAAACGACTTAGCGTCATTTCATTAAATATTCCCAAAAACGGGAAAAAATACAAATTTAAGAGATCATACTAGACAGGCCTAAAATGATTTTGAAGTCGTAACATTCTGAATAAAAGATAAAAATCTAGAAACGTAAATGAATTATATGATTATATTCTTTCAATTCTAGTGAGTTCAAAAAACGTAAATTCAAGTTCCTGCAGATATTCCAGTTCTGCTCCGTGCTTGGAATTCTTCTACACGTTCCCGCGAGGGCACTGCAATCCGAAACAATATCTTTCCATAACTCTTCAATGCTTCTGCGGGTTCTGCCATATACCCTTTCATTCCGTTCTTGTCAAATGTTATACATCACTACTCTAAAGTCGCACTTGAACACACTTGTTGAAAATCTATTTCCCTTGTCTTTGAGTAGTGCCGCTTGTTTGATTTCATTCCATTTGCTCGGGAAACTGATCAGCTCCAGGCTTTTATAGAATCTGTCCCAAAGCTCTAAGTAATACAGCAACTCCCGAATATGTGATCTATGGTTTCTTCATTTCCTCTACATAGAAGACTGCTCGCATCGGGGATGCTAATATACTTGATGATACGATCACGAGTGCTGAGTCTTTCCTAGAAGGCGAGCCATAGGATGAACTAGTGTCGAGGGATAATCTTCGTTGACCATACAAAAGGAGCACATTCTACTTTCTACGCTTTTTTCTCGGTGACCTCCCATATTTTCTTCAATACCAGCTTCCCATTGTCGTCAGCTTTACATTCATGAATATCTGGTCTTACATGAATTTGTATGTTACTTATATGATCACGTATCCTCTGTCTTTCTAGATTTCTTCTCATGAGTGAATCACAATTCCCGTCTTTAATGTCTTTTATTTTCGCTTCTGCACAATACTTTCTGATACGGGTATTTTGAAACTCCTCCTTGTGGATGATAGGCTGGTTTTCGAACTAGGGGTCATTCCAGAATAGAGTGCATTTCCCGTCCCCTAGTCGGATGTCATAAAGATCTGCAATATCGCTTCTTAGTTTAAGAATCTTCTTCAGAGACCAACTCATACCTTCATGAATTTTGTAGGTCCAGATGTTGGCTTCATATTTCATAAACCTCGTATGCACCCATTTGATCCATAGTGACTCTTGATTGCGCTCCAAATCCCACAGTTGTTTGAAGGTGAGAGATTTGTTCCACTCGATACAGTTCTTCAAGCCGATGCCTCCCTCGTCTTTCAGTTTGTAGAGAGCGGTCCATTTGACTTTCTTTCCTCCTCTTTCTCTACTACCCCAGATAAAGTTCCTCATTAGCTTGTCGAGCTCCTTCATTACCTTTCTTCGGAATGACCATCTACTGCGTCCAGTAGCCAACTATGCCCATGACCACGATTTTGATAAGTTTGATCCTCCCTACATAAGAAAGTTTTTTTGCTTCCTAGCCAGATATCGTGAGTTTTACCTTTTAATTCAGCGGCTTGTAGTGTGAGATATCAATCTGCTTTGCGGTTAACGGAATTCCTAAGTATCTTACGGAAAAGTTGCCTTCCTTAATGCCCATGATGTTGAAGATGTCCTACTTTGTTTCGTCCTTCATGTCTCCATAAAATGCCACACTTTTTCTTTCATTAATAGTTCAACATGTAACCTTAGAAATGAATGTTAGTGCAGTCCTAATAGTTTTATTGGTATCAATGTTTGTGTGCGCTAGAATGAACAAATCGTTAGCAAAGCATAAATGGGTTACCTCCTCTACCTCACGAAATGGGTGAAAGATGTATGGACAATTCTTTTAGAATATCGTAAACATGCTTTCAAAGATTGCCATGATAGCTACGAAAAGGTAAGAAGATAGGGGGTCCCCTTGCCTTACCCCGTTTTCCCCCTTAAATAGCCTCCGTAGACTCCATTGACGCTACCAACAAAGTAGGATGATGAAACACACTACATAATCCAATCAATAAAAATCATAGGAAAAGAATAAACAACCATATAGTCCTGAATGGCTTCCCATCTAACAAAGTCGAAAGCTTTCTTGATATATATTTTGAAAGCCACTCTCGGAGATATTTTCTTTTTTCCGTAGCCTTTTAAAAGGCTCTACATGAGAAGAATATTATGAGAGATTGTCCTACCGGGGATGAATGCAGATTGGTTAAGATTTATAATTTTTCCTATGACATTTTTAAATTGTTTAGAAATGATTTTTTAAATTATTTTATAAATTACATTGCAGCAGGAAATTAGTTTGAAATCTTGTACTTTCTCGGGTACCGTAGTTTTGGGGATCAAGGTTAGGACCGTTGTATTCCATTGTTTTAACATCTTCCTGTTCTTGAAAAACTCCAGAACCCCATCAGTAACGTCTTTACTAACAACTGACCAATTGTCTTTGAAGAACTGTGCATTAAATCCATCAGGACCTAGGCTTTTATTCCCATCAATACTAAACAGAGCTTCTTTAACCTCAACCCTCGTGACCACCCTTATCAGCTCACGACTATCTTCTACATAGATTTTGCTATCAATAATCTGATACAAGGTATTCAGGTGACTTTGATGCTGCTTTCTTATACCCATAACCTGCTTATAGAAATCGATAGCCAAATCTTGTACACCCTTTTGACCCTGAACATATTCACCATCATCATTCTTCAGTCTGTATACATTGTTTCTCATGTTTCTAGCCTTGCATTTTCTATAGAAGAAAGCTATGATTTTGTCACCCAATGAGAGCCAGCTCTGTCTTGAGGCTACGATCATATTCATGTCTGGTTACATTTTAATCACCGAGGACAACCCAAGATTTATCACTACTGATACAGTTTCTAAGACAATTCCAGAGGAGTCTTCTATCAGTGCTTGAGTTGCTACCATAGGCAATAGCAAGATTAAACATGATTCTTGTGATTCTGTATTTGACCTCCACCAGGATTGCTTGATCATTCGAAAAGAGATCCCTGACCTCAGAACTTTGTTATCCCAAATAACATAGATTCTGCCCGTTTTGTCATTTGAGTTGTGAATAATTTCCTATCTGCTATCAATACACAGCTTTCTAACCTTCTCAACGTTCCGGATTTTGACTTTTGTCTCAAGAATACCCATAATAGTGATCTTCTGGTTCTCAATGATCCTCGTGATTTCTTTGCATTTCAGAGGGTCATTGAGTCTCCTTATGTTCCATGTCACTATATTCATGAATGTATATAACTATTGGGTTCCTGACTTTCTAGACTGTCCTAGACCTCTTCATCAGAGAAATCATAAGCATCACTTTCCTCGTTATCCTCAATGGCTACAGCTTGATTACATGGAATACTATTGCCGTTGAGTGGGGTTTGCCTCACATAGATCTCGTATTCTTTCATTATAGAGTTAGTGGCTTCTGGATCCAGGATATTTCTACTTTGTCTTCGATTTTTAGCTTTGTTCTTCTTTAGTAGGTCTTTTATGAATTTGAACCTCTTCACTACTGGATTTATTTCTGTTATCGATTTTAATTCTCCCTACTTCAAAACCAAGGATCACTACCTTATTTAAGACCAAATTGTCTTCTTCTGTACTTGATCTTTTGATTTCACAAAACCCAAGATTTCCTAGTCCATTCTCAAGAGCTTCCTTATTACTTGTTAGTTTTTCAATTTTTTTTTGTCCAGGATTCTTTTGCTCATTATCTCGAAAGGTGGCTCTAAGCCCATGGATCGGGTCATTTTGAATTCTGATGACATTGTTTTTTCGGTTCCTACTTGCATTTCTAGATTTTGAAGAGTGGACTCACGACCTATTGGAGTGCCATCAAACCTAATTTTGCTTGTTTCATATGGGCCAAGTATTCCCCATCCTATAGATCTTTGAATTCCAGTAACTTTAGAACTAGGACCTGTAGTTGCATCAAGACCAGTTCTTTGGTCAGTATTGGGACTAGTAGAGTTAGGATCAACAATAGTATCATCCACAATAATAGGAATTGTGCTAGTATCAGGACCAATATAGTCGGGACCAGCAATGGTTGCACCTTTTTCATCAGGACTGGTAGTAGTAAGTCCGGTAGCTTGAGTAGTATGAGGATCAGAAAGTCCAGGACCAGGCTTAACATGGTCAATATGGCTAAGTACGGTAGCATTATGAGAAGCCATAGGACTAGTATGGCTATGTCCAGCTTTAGCAGGACCGATACCCTAACCAGAACGGACGTTTTGAACATGACATATTCTAGAGAAAACATAATCCCTTGGACTGGTGCCCTGAACATGACCGATAGGATCAACGTTAGTAGGGTCAGGTTGTACCCTTACCCACTTCATTATTTTTCCTATCTTCTTCCTTACCCTTATCTGTTATTTCTTTTGGTTGTCCATCTTATCATTATTTGTGCGTTCATTGCTGTTAAGTTCAGACCTGTTCACATTTCTCTCAACCTGAGACTAGTTAGGGTCATTAATATCGCCTTCCTGAGCGTTGTTATTGGCCTTCGATTTTAGATTATTATTGATTTTAGGACACCATATACATCAATTTGGTTTCCATTTGTATTGTACTCCAATGTCAAATAAATTTCCCAGTCTATCTTTAAGTTTAAGCTTGATTGGAAGAGAGCTACTTGGATGGATTTCGACACTAACTCTGCCACATATGCACACTCGTAGCCTTCCATTGCTGGGTCAAACATAAGTGATTTTCCTATAATTCTCGAAATATAGACCAGACCCATTGGGTTGCACAGGTGTGGTGGAACATTCTTGAGATTCACCCAGATTTGTTCAAGTTTAGACGGTCTATGATTAGTATTAAGTTCATCGCTCTAATTGTACAACTTGAATCTTTTTCCTCTAATAAAGGTAAATTCGCACTCTATGATCAACTTTATTTTGCTTCCATTCTTGAAGGATAGAAAGTAGAATCCGTGATCATTGATTGTGATCCTCTCTAGACAAGAGGAGTCCCACTGACCCATCAACGTTCTTTTAACCTCAGCAAATGGTGTCTTCATGTTTCCCATAAAGTGACCAACTATGACAAATTCCCATGCATTTACGCATTTTTCTTCAATTTCTGGTGGGAGCTCAAACCGATGCGGATGATCAAGTGTAATTATCTTTGAGTATAAGGTGTCTATCTGGAATTTTCCTTTTTCTGGATTGTTCATGGCATTTCCATTCCACACATTTCCTTCTTGCCAGGTTTTGTTTGGGTTGCTCATGATTGTATACACCTTTGTTTTATTACATTTCGAAATATCTTTTAAGGCGTCAACCGTCCACTTGATCACTTCATCATATTGATCTTTGTTGAAGAGATTCCAATTCTTTAGATAGTGACTTTTGAACTAAGCATTTAACTGATCATTTCTTTCCTGGAGCATCGTAATCTCTTGTTTATTAACTTGGAAAAATAACTTCTTCATCCTACCAAATTTTCTATTTCGTTTTTCCTCATTGACCACGTTGGACCAATAGTAGGATCCTTGTTATCAGTCTAAGTATTTTCTTTGTTAGGAATTGCAGCAGTAGGAGGAGCTAAGGAGATGACTGTTTTAGGGTTGTTATCTTTCTTAACTTGTTTGTTCTTTTCGGCCCATCTAACCCTTGTATTTCCCACAAAACCATTGCCTTCAATTGTTCAAATCTTCTTTAGAATACCCCCTTCAGTGCTCTTCTCTTGTGTATCAGTTTTTCTCTTTTGAATGATATCAATTGGAATTTCAGAATCCAGATTAACGAGTGGAGAAAATGCACCCATGTTCAATATCTTAGGGTTAGCCTCGGGTGTCACGGGTTCCTTAGGATTTACTTCAGCATTCTTCTTGGTACTTGAATTATTTGCCTTCATATTTTTCCTTTATTTGATTTTCGATCCATTCTTACCCTTCTTAGATATTTTTGAATTATTCGATCCTGTTACTTGACCGATCCTTTCAATTTTAACACTTGTTTTGGAAGAACTATGCCCCTTTGCTTTTCGTTTGATATTTGTTACTGACATCTTCTTCATGAACTTATGATATTCAAGGTCACATACTATTGTTTCATCATAGTCGGTGCTATCATCTGATTCTAAATCTAGATTCATGCTTTGGTTCTTTTGATTCGACCGGTGGCTCAGATCTTTGATTGTAGAGTTGTCATCATGTCAATTAGGACCGACAGAGGAAGCAATTGTATGGCCAGAAACATGAGTAGCACCAGGGCTTATGTGAGCAACTAGATTATCTTTTTCAGACCCAACCAAATGAAAACCGTTGGCTAACCCCTTATCAGACCCGGCCAAGCGAAAACCGTTAGCTAATTCTTCCAGTTTCATACATTCTTTACCTCTTATACCCTGACTTATATTCTGACCTAACATATTTGTAGCTTCCATAAGATCCATACTCAGACCCATATTTTCAAACAGATTGTCATTCATGGTGCCATCAACCAACGAATCAATATAATTCTGAACCAAGCTTTCACCATTGACTATACCAATCAAGTTTAGTTCTTCATCCTTTAGATTTATTTTATTAGGCTTTTCTGATTTAGATGAATTTATTTCCATGACCAGCTCCAACTTAGATCCAATTTCTTCAGTATTTCCAGATTCTATTAGACTATGTCCTTCAACAGCTTCAGCTAGATGTGTAGGTTGTTTAGAAGATCCTGCAATTTTAGCCTCAGTTTCAGAATCTTGGGCGCATTTAGTGTCTTTTGTCCAACCTTTTTCTAGCCTAGTCAATAGTCTAGTTGTTTGACTTTCCATCTGATCCTTAGTAGGGCAAGTAGACTTATCATTCTGATCATCAATGAATCCCAAAACTTTCAATTTTGCAACATTTCCCATTGAAGAACAAGATTCTTAAATTATGTTCTTCTTTGGACCCAATAGACTCTGAGCAACTGATATCTCCAACTCTGTAGAGGCAATTTCAATATGACCCATTTTTTCCAGTTCAGCATCCTCTCTAGTAGGACCGGTAAGCTCTGTTTTCTAATCTTTCTATGCAACTGAATAACCCAAACTCTCATGTTTTCCTGTTTTTGAAACTAACCCCGACCTTGTAATATTCTATGAACCTACTAATTCTCGACCAGCAATCTTATTCAGCCCTTTCATATTTACCTCAATAGGAACCCCAATACCAACTTCAAAAGGATCATTCAAAATAGACATAGATCTCAGCATATTGTTTTCACCCGATGCAGAAACAGAACCCAACATTAAGCTTTCAATAGGACATGATAAACTTGTACAATTTATGCCTTAGAGCCCTTTTGACAGATTTTCTCCAACATTGGGACCAAATTTTCAGCATAAGCAACCCGATTGTCATCCGTTTCAGCCAGACAAGATTTCAAATCTAATTTCCCAACAGAATGACCGGTCAGGTCTAGGGTACCAACCAACGACCCTAACGGTCCATTTTGTGCAGCAATTCCAATAACAACAGATATTTCTAGAATTAAAGTCCTATCATTTCAATATGCAGTACTATATTTTCCTATCAATTCAATACTATCATTTCTATTATGAACATGCATATCATTACAATATGAATCCCCAATATTACATTTTCCTATCAATTCAATCCTATCATTTCTATTATGAACCTGCATACTTTATTTACTTTCATTTCTTTGGTTTAATGAACTATCAAACTATTATTTTCTATTTAAATAAAATTAACTTGTTTAAAAATAAGCTCAACTAACTCACACAATCGCAATATAACAACCTTAACATGTATGAGAAAACATATTTTCTATTTTTATTAGATTATATTTTTTAAATAATTAAAAGTCAATTAAACAAGTGTTTATTTAAAATTAGAAAAGAATTACATCATAAGGCTTAATAATATAAATTGGAAATAATAACTAGAAAAGACTATGGTATGGAGCCATTAGTCTTGGACTCTTGCAATTGTTGTTTGGTGCTGCGGCTGGGGTTCAGGTTCAGGTAGGGCTTTCGGGTTCTTCTGGGCCTCTGTATCCAAATGGGTCAGGGTCTTAGGCTCCTGGTGTGGCTCCATAGAGGTGAGAGCCCAAGATGATAAAATGGAAATGAGTGCTGAAGTGATAAAGGCAAGAAATACACATGCAATTGCAGCATTTGCTTGGTTAAAGAACTTATCAAATACATTAAAACCAATATCTGTGTCTATTGTTGAATTGTTGCCTTCAATAAAATACCCCGCTAACAAGAGAATATGTTTCATCTCATTTGTTGCTCCGAAACCGGCTGCAGCTCCTGTCCCTAGTAAGTACGAAATCACCTTCCAAAAATTAAAAACAATTGAAATTAGCACGAGCCTTATATTTTAAATTGAATGACATAAATGCTAATAGAATTTTAAACTTTCTTATAATCTAAAAGAAATTATTCAATTTAAAAAACAAATACGTCTAAATTGGTAGATTATACACAATGATATGACTTTTCGATATTATGTGAAAAATAAATATCAAATTTATTTATTTTCAGATTATCTCAAATCTTTGCTTAGATAACAAATCTTTTAGTCACCCAAAGCAATTTCTAAAAATTGGAATAAGTAGAACTCAAAAAAATATATGATTAGAAAAAACAACGTACAAAACGTTTTTGTACTTAAATATAATTTAATTTACAAATATAAATTAGTTAGAAAAAAGAAAATGAAACGTTAAATCAAAAGACAACTGTTTTGTCCATTTGAAAAAATAACAAATGACTAAAATTCTGATAATTCAAATCTCATATGCAATAATTAAAAGTTCGAACTCCATCTAATAAAACAGTCTAAAAATCTCAAACAGCAATTGTCCAAACAAAAATGAGAGGAACAAAAATAAGAACAAAACATACCTTATCTGCATAGAAGTTGAATTGAAAAATACACACCCCATACAATTTGATTCCAGTTTTGAAATTGTAAATAGTGAAGACAATTTGTAGTAATGCAAACAACATCCCAATCACAATTGTAGCAAGCACATATCTGCCACATTTCACAATTAATATATACAATATTTAATAAAATATATATATATATATATATATATATATATATATATATATATATATATATATATATATATATATATATATATATATATAGTAACACTATCATTTTCTTGTCCACTCACCTATAAGCATAAACATCGTCAAAACTGTATTCTAATTCGTAATCAAAGACATCATTTGGGACATAGAGTGTATCACTTACAAGTACGCCCAATGCAACTAATAAGAAAATGAACTTAAGGGCTCTCAATGCAAGAACTGTTACCACATTGGAAGGCAGTTGTGCCATCTTTCTATATTAATTTGATTTTGTATGTTGTGT
Source organism: Impatiens glandulifera (assembly GCF_907164915.1). Taxonomy (NCBI): domain Eukaryota; kingdom Viridiplantae; phylum Streptophyta; class Magnoliopsida; order Ericales; family Balsaminaceae; genus Impatiens; species Impatiens glandulifera. The sequence goes on from NW_025919140.1 coordinate 254,562, forward strand.
TCACTTGTTAACAATTTCTGAGGTTTTATAATATAAATGGTCCTAATTATATTAATATTTGACAACTAATATTATTATTATTAATAATAATAATAATATTACGTGCATTACGAAGTACCATAAGAGTTGCCGGTTAGTCTTTTGTCCATAATTTGGCTCATAGGCTTTAGACTGCTGGCTTAAATGAAAACTGACACATTTGAAATAGTTTTAGTTTTGTTTAGATTGTAAAAAATTAAATATAAAAAAAGGAAGTAAAGGATAGTGTTGTGATGTCTATAAGTAAGAAGGTAAGAAATGTGGGACGAAATTTTCGACTTATTTTGTGATAAATATTAGATTTCACCCCAAACAAAAAGTTTATGGTGGTAAATATTTTTACAAAATGTTTAGATAATAATTTTTCAATCCCTACACATTTATGAATTTGATTACCTGAAAATTCTATAAAAATATTTCAACAAATTATTCACAAGATCTTAGTTGTTGAAAATTCATTGCTATATATTTAGCAAGATTTTCTTTTTTGTCAAAATTAAAGTTTAGATAATTTGATTATTTTTATATAAAATTTTGATGATTTCTGATATTTAGTTGTTGAAAATTCATTGCTATATACTTAGGAAGATTTCCATTTTTGTCAAAATTTGATATAAAGTTTGGACAATTTTTTTTTGTTGAAATCTGATATATAGATTCCATCATTTTTATTTTTTTATCAAATTGTGATATATAGTTTTGACGATTTTCAGTTTTGTCTAATATAACTTTAGACAATTTTTCTCAGCCAAAATCTAATATATGATTTTAACCATTTTTTTGGGTCAAAATCTAATACATTCTTTCAAAATCTTTGTTTTTTTTAAATATGATATAGAGTTTCGAAATTGTTGATGTTTTCGTTGAAAATTTTGACAATATTTCTGTTTTCGTCGAAATTGATATATAGTTTTAAAGATTTTTTGTTGTTTTGTTGTTGTGAAATGTGATAATTTTGGACGATTTTTGTATTTGTCGAAATATTAAATAATTATTTTCTAAGTAAATTTATATTAACATGTATATTTTATAAAAAGAAAAACAATTATGTATATAACATATTTAATATCTTACCTAATTTTATTTTATTAAATTTAAAATTATTATATAACTTTAATAATTAAAAAATTATAGATATTTTATATAATTTTAAATACAATTTACTTTAAAAAATAATATTTTTAATTGTAATTTTAAATATTACTATAGGTAAAATACTTTAATAACATATTATTAATATATTATTGGATTTTTAAAAATGTTATATTAAATAAAAATATATTTATATATATAAATTCATTACTTTTTTAAATCATGTTTTGAAATGATTTAATTTTAATTATAAAATTTATGTTTTTTCAATAAATTTTGTTTTTTTTTTATCAAAATCTTATAGTTTTGATTATTTAACTGTTTTTAAACGAAATGAAATATCAGGTGAAAGTGAGTGAGAGAGGCAGGAAAGACCGACCTCTTCGAATCCATCTCTTCTTCGAATCCATCTCTTATACGTATAGGGAACACTTATATACTATCAAATTATTTTCTTCCCTAATATTTGATAGACACATCCAATCTATCTCAATTTTTATCAGAAATTCAATCAATCAAACATTAAGAAGTACGATGATTGGGCAATTGTCTACCCACATTTCAAACTATTTTTCCAATAAAGAAATGATAAACTCAACGAATAATTAACGACGAATCCTATGTGGCATGTCACGTGTGTAGGAGAGAGAAATAAAAAAATTAAAAAATATATAGTATTAAAAAACGTCTAGTTCTCTCACTTTATTCTTTTCATATTTCATTTCCGGCGATCTCTCTTTCTTCTATGGCGATTTCGCTTTCCGGCTTCCGCGGCTTCTTCTCTTCATCGTCGTCTGATTGAAAATGGTAAGTTTTTTTGCTCTCCTTCGTTTAACTTCACTTCATTTTGAAAATGGCAGGTCCAGGTTCATATTACTTCTCTTCTTTTCAGGCTGGTGTTAGTCCATGTACATCATCTAGGAAGACTCTAAAGACTCCAAGGTAAAATAATAAAAAATCTTATCTTTTTATAAACGAATATGTTTAGCGTAGATGATTTTGATATCAATATTCTGTTTAGTATATTGATAGGGTTTAACTCCATTTTGGGTGTAGCGATAGAAATATTTTGAATAGGATTGTACAAGTATTTAGCGATTATGGTTTAGCGTAGAAACATTTTTAGCGATTAGGGTTTAGCGTAGAAACGTTTTCTATATGCATATTCTGTTTAGCGGTCGATTAGGGTGTATCTGCAGAAACATTTCGAATAGGGTTGTAAAAAAGTGTCCCGAAACCACAATATTTCGATGGTTTCGGGACCTAAAATGGTGGTTTCTCATCCCAAAATGATAGTTTGGGACCTGAAATGGTGGTTTTAAGACCTTTCTAAATGTTTATCTGTTTCATGGTTCATTTATTTTTTGTTCATTAGCTTCTTTTATTTTTGTAGAGCAAATAAACGTAAAAGGAATGCGGCCCAAGAAGAGAGTTCACCTCAACTCTCGCCAAGGAAACCCAAAGCTACCCACAACATATTTTTATCTAGGACCTCGTCTTCTGGCTTTTTCAATCTTTTTCAACTACTGTCTATTAAAAAAAAGAGGTTGTGAAAGCCATAGGCTTTGGCACTCTTCTATCTTCGTCGCTTTCAAAATGCCCTGACGAGATCTCTCGTTATCTTGTCAGACAGTTTGACTGTACTAAATGTGCATTCATCCTAGAGAGTGGCAAGGAAGTAAAAATTGAAGAAGATGTTCAAATCATATTCGGAATCCCTAGAGGAGAGCTGGAAATTGTAGAATATGAGGATAATGAGACCGATAAGAAGTTGAAGGCCTTTAAGACTCGATGTGGTAACCCAGTAAATGATAGTCTTATAGTGTCCGATACGCCAATGAAAATTATAGAGAACAAAGCAGCTGAAAAAAATTTCAAGATAGACTTCATATTATATGTTGTCAGTTGCTTTCTCTGGTGTGATCACATAAGTCAACTATCTAGTTATATCTCAAACTTACATATAGGTATGGTATATGCATTGTTAATAATCCTCAAATTTATTTTTTGTACTTGAAAGTTTAGAATTCTAAAAGCTATTTCAGATGTTCCTAATATTCTAAAGTTTAATTGGTATAAATTCGTACTTCAAGGATTATTTTAATCATGCGAAAAATGGAAGGCGCACGAAAAACGAAATTTCTAAGGACCACACACGTTCCTTATCGTAGGTTATCCTTATCATCACTAATTGATTTTGGTAATTGCAAATGTAAATGTTTTTTTAACATATATATGTTTTTAGTTATGCTACTTGTATATGGTCAGGAACCCTGAACTCCAAATTGATGAGCGTCGATTTCTTATACTGTCATGTTGGAATCACATGAAGTTGAAGTTTAGTTTGGAAACGGAGATGTCATGTGGAGGATTCTGATGTGGAAGCGATGTTGGACGCATTCCACTTCCACCTCTCCATAATGAGGAGAACGATGAGGCAAATGGAGGAGGGGGAGAACGAGGAGGCATATGGGGGGAGAACGAGGATGCAGATGGGGGGTGCCTCAACATGATGCAGTAGTAGAAAATACGGGGGAGCCTCAGAAGGCAACGCCTTAGAAAAAACAAGGATTCAGATTTTTAACGAGGTATTGATTCACATTACTATATCTACACACAAAATTAACGAAGCCAAATAAGTGTTGGAAAAATTAAGTGTCGGCTAGGACACAACGTCATTGTATGACAACTCAATCCACATCTTATGCAATGTCATGGACAATAATAAAAGTCTTAGGGATGTCATGCACAAATACTTTAAAGATCAAACACCCACTATAGAAGATAAAAAACTCCCGAAGTGTTGGTACCCGAAGTGAGGTACCTGAAGTGGTGGTCTCCAAAGAGGAAAATCATTTACAAATGGTAGTTAGTGTTGTAAAAAGACCAAAATTGGTAGCTAAAGAAACGAAAAATTAGGTACTTAGAAAAAATACTCAACGGAATGCAAAAATTCTGACACAACTTCAATCTCCGTATATGATTAAGAACAAGCTAAAGAATCAATCTTACTTTGATTGTGCCCAAGTAGATAACTGAGATGAAATCATTATGGGGTTCATTTTTGCAAATGAAAATGATGAGAATATTAGGTCATTAATGATGTTGATATCTTCATAGTTAGTATAATGTTAATTTCGGGACCTGAAATGAGGGTTTTGGGATCTGAAATGGTGGTTTCTCATCCTGAAATGGTGGTTTCAAGACCCGAAATCGGGTCATTTCAGATCATTACGGGACATTTTTAGGATTTATGTGTTTTCTTCATTTTTTGGAAGGAAGTTTTATACGAAACGTAGCATACCTTGATCAACATGGGGCATTTTCAATCAATGAAAAATGGATGCTATGTTGAAAGTGGTATTATTGATGCATGGGCACACATTACGTTTAATTATAGTAAACAATTTTCTCAGGAGAGAATTGTATTTTTAACAATGGTTTCTATAAGATCTTTTACTGTTGTTTCATTTCTTTTTCAAACCAATGGTCTTATTATGATTTTAATTTCATTTACATGACTTTTATGAAGATTCATAACTTCTTATTGATAAAGTTAATGAAGAAATGAGAATATTCAAGATAACACCGGAAGAATGATACATGCTAATCTTGTAAATCCAATATTTTAATATCATCTAAATCTTGCTCATGTATATCATATTTTAATATGATTTTGTTGTTATCCTTCCCAATTTTATATGAAAGTCACTATTATGTTGTTTGCATCATTATACAAAAGAGGGTAATCTAAATCATTGAACATCTCCCATTGTAGAAAAAAATGTGATGGGAAGATAAATATGTCATAACTCGGAAACTATTAAGTTGAACTTTCTGTATATTGAAGTGTTTTGAAATTTATATTTAATTCAACTTCATTGGTAAAATAGATAGCTTCCTTTGTGGAGTTCTTCAAAATTCTCGACTCAAAAATCGCAACCAAAATAACTAATTTCTCGTTCAAAGTTTTAAAATTAGCTTTGCAAGACAGTTCTAATACAACAGATTGCGCAATAAACTGTATGAGACATCTTCTAACTTATATGGGCGATGCAAAGTGGGATTGTGGTATAACCAAAACAAATGTAAGTTACATATTTCAAATTTTGATTGTTTTATAATTCTTTATTGTTGTATTTTATTTTTTGTAGGCAAGAGGATTACTTGATGTTTTCCGAGTAAAATTATGTGCATTCATTGTTAGGTCAAAGTTCAACAATAAGTTGAATTATATTTATGACAAATATATACACATTATAAAAGAAGATTATCTTGAAACGTATAATAAGTTGTATGCTAATAAGTCTTCAAATTTTACTCTAACTTGTTGAACCTCTTGCATCAATCGAGTTAGACTATTATGACATTTTTTTATTCCACAGACATATCTGAATCATAAATGTTGGTAATAGTTTGATCCCCACGCTTAATATCTTTACGCCACCGATCCATTATATAACACATTGGTACATCATTCACCCTCATATTTTTTAACACAGCCATGATATATCTACACAAAATAACTTTGAACTTAAACAATCGACATTGAAATTTAACATTGTAGTCTATTTCGGTATAATGCACTTTGTAAGAAACATCTCTTACATGTTCTTCATAAACCCCAAAATGATTTCCTCATCTCTAAATATACAAGTTGTCCCTTCCTCTTCAATGACTAAGATGTCGCACAACATCAACCCTCTAACTTCTTCTTGAACCAACTTAAATATATTTGGAGTGTAGAAGGTTTAGTATTGTCTTTCAAAAGAAAATCCACTGATAGTTAGTATCAAAGAATTAAACGATTAAAAATCTAGTTTCTTTTATCTCAATGAATTGTTTGAGGGATTTTCTCACTAGAGCCCTATCATATTTCTCAATGAATTGTTTGAGGGATGTTTTAGACTGCACGTAGTCATCAAAGAAGGCGTTCATATTTTCACTCCGTTGAAAGGTGGACATCCCAGACCAAAATTGGCCTTTTACATAAATAAGTATCCATTTAGATCTTTCCAAAAATAAAGAATTCAACCAGATATTATCTTCCAACTGATAATCTTCTATTAGTCTAATCCAATCGTCTTCGCATTGTTGAATATTTATGGAGTTGCATACAATGTTTTTTAGTCTTTTATTTATTAGATGGTATTCAGTATGACTTCCAAGTTTTGTAGGAAGTTTCTTCATTATATGCCACAAACAAAAACGATGATGAGTTTTAGGAAATACCTTCTCAATTGCAATAGCCATGGATCGACATTGGTTTGTGATTATGGCATTTGGAGGTCGATCGTCCATACATTCCAACCAAGTTCTAAACAACCAAGTGAAAGAATGTGAATCTTCACTTGACAATAAGCCACATCCAAGTAAAATGGATTGATCATGATGATTAACCCCGACAAACGAAGCGAAATGCATGTCATAACAATTTGTCAAATAGGTTTTATTGAAAGAGATAACATCGTGAAAATCGTCAAAGGCGGCCTTGTACCTACTGTCTTCCCAAAACACGTTTTTAATTCAGGATTCCTCGTCCAAATCAATAATGTAGAAGAAGTTTGAGTCCCTGGTTTATATTCTTAAAAAATAATTAGTGAGTACTTCAGCATCCCCACTTCCTAACCTCAACTTTTGTGTTTCTGTAACGTAATTTCTACATGTCTCTCATCGAAAGACATATTTTTATACCCTCCAGCTTCCACTACAAGGGATTGAAATGTTTTGGCCACAATTATTCTAGCTTCATCGTTTGTATCCAATCTCCTCTTTACATTTTCGTCTATTACTTTATAGGATCTAACATGGCGTATCCTCTTAGAGATTAATGAATGGGTGTGCTCAAGACAAATACTTGTTATTACATATCCCCTTCATTACGAACAACAACATTAATCTTTGTTTTACAATTTGTCTTCGTTATTAGTCTAGACTGATAAAATTTATTTTTGGCCTTCGATTCTTTCATACAACTCTTGGTACAACCAATGCCGAAGTATTTCTTCTTACCGCCTCAATTTTTGCTCCCTAACTTGGTAATGTTAAATCTAGTTAAGTGGGCATATGGTCTGTAGAATTCAAAAAAATATTCTTCGGAGGAAAATGTCATTCCAACATTGGAAATTTCACTAAGAAAAAAAGTGTAACTTTAAGGAACACGTCCCGAAACCATCATTTCGCGACCCGAAACTACAATTTCGTGATAAGAAACCACAATTTCGGGTCCTAAAACCACCATTTCAAGACCAGACATCACCCGAAATCAATATTATACTAACTATGGGCTCTCGAAATGATGGTTTCTCGTCCCAAAATAATAGGTTGGGACATTTTAGGACATTTATTTCCTCCGAAATTCCATTTTCTAGTCCTGAAATGATGGTTTCGGGTCCTAGAATAATAATGGTTTCAGGACATTTTGGGACATTTTCCCCTGAAATTCCATTTTTTGGACGTTGAAATGTCCCAATATCTTATCGAAAATGTACATTTTCTATACCAACAATCGGGTACCTTTTAAGTTCAACAAGAGATTTGTTCAGGTTTAGTGCTTCATCTACTACGTTGTTCAGGTTCGGTGCTTCAGTACTGGTTTCCTGAAAGATAAACAGTTCGCTATCATACAAAAAGAACTGAACAATATTGTTAAGTAACTAGATCTGTAAAAACGATACCATGGGTTAGGGTTTGATATGGAGAAGATTTTCGTCGGAAAAGGTTTAGAGAGAGAAATAAATGAAGAGTTTTGGGTTTTATTTTAAATTTATACCGAATTTATTTCTCTCTTATCCATGTAGCAGGCCACGTATGATTCGTAGTCTTGATTTCGCTGATCATTCGTTGAGTTTATCATTTCTCTTTCCAATAATACCCACATTTTCATTCATTTATCTAAAATATCAACTTTGGCTCTAAATCTATTAATAATCCCAATAATTACTTTTTTTCTCTAAACTTTTTAATTATCCATATCTCTATAAACTCATTAATTACTTTATTTCATAAATATAAAATATATATTATTAAAATTAATAATACTTAATTAAATAATTAAAATAAAACATGCTTTTTAAGAATTGAGTTAAAGTCGTATTTCTAAATTTCACAAAATTGTGGCATGATTCAATATACTATTTCCAGCGTAGGTAAAATGTCAAACAACCTTCCACACTATGTGAACATTAAAAATTATATGGACTCTATTTTTCACCCGAACAAAGATCTCTATATAAACTAGGATTATTTCCGTGCGATGGACACGGATAAAAAAATTGTTAGGATCAGGTAAAACGATAGAGACTAGGGTCTAACTACGTTGAACGCTTACACACACTTCGTTTGATAGTAACTCTGTTAGAAGTTAATATCCGTTTATATTTTACGCAAGCCTTCACAAACTCTTGAACAAAGTTCAAGTGCGAAATAGTTTGTTTAGACTTGAAGTAATATGTGAATGAGATTGAAAGAAAGAAATACACGGGATAAGAGATTTTATGGATGTTTAGAGTAAAAACTCATACGTCACACCTTTCTCTCAATCTTGAGAAAGATATTCACTAGAAGATTTGGTTTAAATACAACGCTTGTACAAACCCATTCGAACAGCAAGGACTTAGTTACTGTCTGTTTTAGAACTCCTAGCACACTCACTCGTTTAAACATAAGCAAATTCTGTCAACTTACAATGCTGATTAACTCACACAGAATATGCAGTATGTAATACAATCTTAACACTAGCAAACTTGAAAGCTTTTAGGGCTTTAAGAGTTTGAGAGAGTTATGAATAATAATGTAAAGGCAGTTGTTCGTTTAGAGAGACGTGAAAGCTTGTGTTTCTCAAACTGTTATCTATCTTCTTCTTAAATAGTCAAGCTGTAACGGTCATATAACAGACATATTTGGTTCATAGATGTCATTCCTTATTTGATTGGGTGAGTTCCAGCAGAGTACATCAGAGAGGATCCTCTTTGATCTTGTTTATACTTGAATGATAGTTAGCCAAAATATTCATTAATGGGATTGCGATATACGAGGAACGTATAACTTTAGAAGGTTTGAGTTGTCTTGGTTCATAGCAGTCTTGCATGAATTTGATTCTGCTGCGGTGTCAGGCTACTCACAACGAAAGATTATTCGGGAAATAAGATTGATTAGGTACAAAAAAGTGTTTATCCAGAATGTTGAACTTGGAAGCACCTTATATCACCGAAATAGTAAATTACCGGGTACGCTTAATATAAAGTTGGATTGATTAATTACTAGAAACGTTTGTCAATTGGAATAAATTACCGGAAGCGCATATATAATATCGATTTTGATATAAAATCGGAAGGCTTGATAGTGAGATGAAACCATAAGCGTTTATCCAGAAACTGATCTAGATAAACTACTGGATTCTTCCAATATAAAACCGATGTATAAAATACCAGACGCGCTTCATAAAGTACCGACTTGATACAAAACCGGATGTGTCTCCATATAAAACAGATTTCACAAACTACCGGATACGTGTTTGTAAAATACCGGAAATGCAAACTAACCGATACGTGTTTGTACAAAACCAACTTCACAAACTACCAGAGGCGTGTTTGTAAAATACCGGAAATGCAAACTACCGGATACGTGTTTGCACAAAACCGACTTCACAAACTACTGGAGGCGTGTTTGTAAAATACCGGATGCACTTCATTTCAAAATCGAAGTCATATATATAACCGGACGCTTGTTAGCATAAAATAGATCCTGTATAAAATATCGGATGCTTGAAAACTACCAGATACGTGTTTATTTTCATAAAACCGAGGTATAAAACTGGAAGCGCTTTTCACATAATACCGAAGTATAAAATATCGATTTTGGAGATAAAACCGGAAGCGCCTCTTTTATAAAACCGAAGTTTGATCAAATGCTGAATTTGATCAACTACTAGGCGACTTTCTTTTCGAGTTTTCTTCAATCTACACAAGATTAATTAAACATAATTCAGTTCTTATTTATACTAAAAATTAATTAACTATTTAAATTAACAAATATAAACAAAATAAATTCAATAAAAAATTATAATAATTTTAAAATATGTATTCAAAGTTTTTGTTAATAATAATTAATAATATATTAGAATAAAAAATATAACACTCTCATTCCATATTTTTTCACTTTGGTAAAACATCTTATCTTCTCTCATATCTCATTCCACTTTACACTTTCACTTTGGTCAAATAAATTTTTTAGAATATATCAATCTCTTTTTTACCCTCACTTTAGCCCACCAATCTTCAATCGACCTCTCATCTCCTACCTTAAAACACTTCGACTAACCAACCATCTCATTCCACATGTATCTACCATTCAAATCGGACTTCTCATCCCGTGACCTTAACTTTCACTTAGTCAAACAACTAATCTTCTCGCATATTTTAACCACCATATCAATTTCTTTTCCAATCGACCTCTAATATCTTTACCTTACTTTTACTTCGACTAATCAAAAATCATCTCATTTCAAATTTATCTACCAATCACATCGACCTCTCATCTTTGAAACCTTACTTTCACTTTATCAAACAACCCATTTTCTCACATATTTTAAATATACAGTGAGTCATTCTTTCATCACTTAGGCTAATCATACATTTCATTCAAATTTATCCACCACAATCGACTTCTCATCTCTTACCTAATTAACCATCTCATTCCATATTTATCCATCAATTCACAATAAACCTCTCATCTCGAGACCTTACTTTCACTTCTTCAAACAACCCATCTCCTAACATTTGTTAACCATCAACATCTCATTTCACATTATCCACCCCAATAATCTTCCTCTCATTGTGACTATACACTTTCACGTCCGTTAAATCAACCATCTCCAACATTACCAATCTCTTTTACTCTAACTTTAGTCACAAATCCCCAACTGACCTCTTATCTTATGACACATCTCCTCACATATTTTACAATATACAACCTCACTTTTCTTTTATCTTCACTTCGGCTAACAAACAATCTCATTACATATTTATCTATACATAATCAACCTCTCATATCGTGACCTTCACACTTTCATTTCAGTTAAATCAACTATCTCCAACATTACCAATCTCTTTTACCCTCACTTTGACTCATCAATCCCCAATCGACCTCTTATCAAGTGACCTTACACACTTTTAGTTCAATCAAATCAACTCCAACATTACCAATCTCTTTTACCTTTTTTTGATTCATCAATCCCCAATCAACCTCTCATCGTGTGACCTTACTTATTTCGATTAACCAACTATGTCATTCCATATTTTATCCCACCAATCTCAATCTCTCATAGTGACCTTAAACTTTCACTTTGGTACATTACCAATCTCTTTTACCCTCACTTTGGCCTACCAATCTCCAATCAACCTTTATTTGCGTGGCATATTAACTTTGACTAACCAACTACCTCATTGCATTCAACATATTTATCCACCAATCTCAATCGACCTCTAATGTCATGACTTTAAACTTTCACTTTGGTACATTATCAATCTCTTTTACCCTCACTTTGGCCCACCAATCCCTAATCAAACTTCTTATTGTATGACATACTCACTTGTACTAACTAACCATCTCAATCGACCACTAATTTCAAGACTTACATTTTACTTCGGTCAATACATTACAAGTTTTGAATATTTATTCTAAATAATCAAAAAGGGAGAAATTGATAGAAAAATTAAGTAAAGTTAATTTTTGGAACCGGCCAGAGGAACTAAACAACTATTAGACTTCTATGTGCAGGAACAGATCGAATTGCACAAACCGGCTGGAGCCTCATAAACCGGTTGAAGAACACTTCAAAGAAATCCAGTTCCAAGTGATCAAGTCAAGATCAGATGAACCGGTTTTCAAACTTTTCTCAGAGAGACCGGCTACAAAAACAAGTCTACATTCCAGCCGGACTATACTGTGTAAGAAACAACCGGAAACTACAATCTGTAGAGATGACGTAATATGACGAAATAAACGTGTCACGAAGAGATAAAAGAAGATAGATCCGATCATAGCATGTGAGGAAAGCAATGATGATTTACTGATCCGACCTTGACAGTCGGATGGTGCATGCCTGACACGTGTTCGAATCTGAAAACCGGTTAACGTCATCGTATGCTCAGAGGTGTCTGCATGCTTGCCAAGTGTTGAGGAAGGTGAAACATGCAAGCAACCTCCCCTGCATCGGCGTGACGCTAGATTAATCAATCCCACGGTGAGAGAAGAAAGTGACCGTTGGGATCATCTTTACTATAAAAGGAAGACGAAGCGACCTCATTAACGGCGACACAAGTTACAAAAATCTTAGAGAGATAAAGAAATCTTACGCGCGATCCAAAACCGTTGTGTCATTAACCGGAAGCTTTGTTTGTGTGTGTTTGTATTGTGTTGTGTATTACATCAAGAGTGAGTTGGTGTAACCGGCGAGTAGCGAGTTGGGATCGACCGGCTGTGTTATTGTTGTAACTTTGAAAGTTAGTGGAGATCCTTCTCATAACCTGAGAAGAAGGGGTGACGTAGGAGGGTTTGCTCCGAACATCATAAAAATTCTTGTCACGTGTTTTTCCTTCATTTACTGCTTACTCACTTAACCTAACCAAACAATTTTACTCCTTAGATCAAAAACCGGTCCACTCATATTTCTAAAACTGACTCCTTCTAAACATCATCTAAGTCGCATACGTTGCTTTAGACTGAAACAGACATTTCCCGCCTTGAACCCGTTCAAGAGTCTGTGACAGTTTGCGAAGTGCTGAGAACGGTTATAGTCTCTAACCGGACTATCACCAAAGTGTTGTGTGTGTTGTAAGAGGACACCCTTCCTAAAACCGGAAACACCCCGGTCCTCCAAGGGCGTCCCCGATCCTAACAAGTGGTATCAGAGCGAGGTTCTTAGCACTCAAGCAACCGAAGAGATGGGAAGCATGACCCACAGCGACAAGCCGCCAATGCTAAACAGTGAAGCATTTAGCAGTTGGAAGAAACAGATTGTATCTACACTGATCACTCTAGATGATGAGATGAGCCGAGTCCTGAAAGAGGGACCGATCAAGACCAACAAGGAGTTAGACCAATGGACAAAATGAGATCGAACACGGAGTAACCTGGACAACCATTGCAATGAGGCACATCTATAAGGCTATAGATGATAACACCTTGAACAGATATCAGACTGCGATAATGCAAAGGAAAGCCTGGAAACGATCATTCAGATCCATGAAGGAAACGAAAGAACAAAGGAGAACAAAATCTTGGTGGCTACACAGAAATATGAAAACATCAGGATGAAACTGGGGGAAAATATGAGGGAATTCAGTAACCGGTTCACCAGTGTGGGTCAACGAGCTTCAAACACTCGGAAAGAAGTATGACAACCGAGAAGTAATCATCCAAACCTTAGATCACTGCCGAGCACATGGGATATCAAGACCATGGTGATGAGGGAATCAAGCACCCTCGGGCAGATGAAGTTGCATGATGTGTTTGAGGATCTAAAAGCCTACGAGTTCGAGATTAAGTCTCGGATCAAAGATGAAGCATCCACGTCAACCCGCAACCAGAGCTTGGTTACATCGGTGGAACCGGGCGGTCCAAGTATCAAACCGTTCCGGCTCCAGTCCAAAAACGCTGATAAGATTAGTAAAGATGTGATGGCAATGCTAGCTCAGAAATTGGGAGATCATGAAGAAGAGCCAACCACCATCTAACAACGATTTTAATTATAATTATGTAGATAAATCAAATAAAAGATGTTATAACTGTGACGGTTTTGGACATTTCAGGTCCAGAAATGTAGAAAACCAAGGAGAGACGATAGAAAACCGGAAGGTAACTATCAGGCAACCGGTATCAGGGTAACACCTACCAAGGGAACAACTACCGGAGAAATGACAACCAACGGAACGGACTACCGGAGAAACGACGATCAACATGTTGACGAAGTGAAGGAGATTAGAAAGCACTCATCGCATCCGACGGTGGAAGCGAGTGGGCGTATTCCGACAACGAAGATAATGAAGAAAGGGTACCTGTTCATGGCAAAACGACGAAGAGGTATTTGATTTCTCTTCTGATGAGTTTACTAAAGAATATTTGATTTCTACACTCAACGAAATGGTCGCTGAGTTCAGAAACATATCTGCATACATACCGATTCCGGTAGAACCTAAAACCGTAGAGTCAAGTAGTATCGCTGTTAAGACATGCGAAACCGCAATGTATGAAGCGGATGAACTATCCTCAGATAATGAGGAGATAGTTCAACCGGTAACTGAAACCGATGAACGAGCACTGTATGTGTACGGTTGCGTGTGAGAGATCTCGTCAAGCCGTAAAACAGATGTGTATTATAAAAGACATCCTAAATGTAGATTTGGTATCGATTACGAACCAAACAAACAAAACGAATCAAACAACCTAACGGGATGAAACTCACGAAAGACAATCTTCCATTCATAATATTTGTCAAGAGTCAACAACCGAAAATGATTTAAAAACGGAAGAAGAACTAAAATATGTAAGTCCGACTGAATTAGAAAAACTGGCTTCATCCTGAGAGAAGGAAAGCCACTGAAACAAAACGAAACTAGTAAATCTCGGTCTCAAGAAACTCATCACCACAACATAAGTCATTCTTGAGTAAAGTCCCAAGAAGTTAAGCCAAACATTATAAGAACAGATACCGGGAAAGTGATCCGACTTATTCAAGTCTGGATCCCAAAAGGGACTAATCAACCATGGGACCCAACTGAATGTGGGTAAAAAAAGGTGTAAATAATTTTCTTTGCCAGGTTAAGAGAAGCAATCGGCTAAAGAACTCGGAATGGTATCTGGAAGGCGGATGTTTCAAGACACATGACCGTCAACGATGAGCTACTAACCGACATCAAGTATGAAACCGGAGCATTCATAACATTCGGTGACAACTCGAAGGTAAAACCGGGGGTAAGGGTAAGATTGTCCATGGTAACCTATCCATAAATATGTATTACATGTAGAAGAACAGCATTTTAATCTATTAAGTATAAGTCAAATGTGTGATGTGGTTATAAAGTTGAATTTCATAAAAATGCATGTTTAGTTAAGAAATCGGCAAAAATGATATCCTTTAACCGGTACCGAATGGGAAATATTTACAAAGTTAATTGGAAAACTGATTTTGAAAACATGTTGCATGATAGCCGGAAATGATCCAAACTGGCTTTGGCATAAAAGGCTAAACCATTTGAATTTCAAAACAATTACCTTATATGTTACCAAAGAACTAGTTCACGTTTTCCCAAATGTAAGTTTTCCAAAGATAAAGTATGTGTTGCATGTCAATGGGCAAACAAATAAAGTCATCTTTCAAAAGTAAAGGAAACTATCAATCTGAACAGTGTTTTAGAACTTTTGCATATGGATTGTTTGGTCCGGTTAAAAGTAACCAGTCTAGGAGGCATGCATTATACTATGGTAGTTATTGATGACTATTCCAAATTTACTTGGGTAATATTTCTAGCATCTAAAAGTCAAGCAACCTCCAAACCTGATCAAATTGATTTTGAGGAATACAAAAATGAAAATCTATTCGAGTAAACAAAATTAGCAAGTGGATAGAGACTGAGTTTCTAAATAGGAATTTAACCACTTTTTCTTGATGATTCCGGTATGTAGACACGAGTTGTCTAGTGCCAGAACTCCTCTACCAAAACGGCCTGGCATGAGAGAAGCAAACCGAACTCTCAAGGAGGAAGCCGCAAGGTCAATGCTAGTGTCTTCGGGATTGCTTAAAAGTTTGGGCTGTGAAGCGATCAATACCGCATGCTGTACTCAAAACCAATCTTTAGTAACTAAACGCTTTTCCAAAACCCCTTTTGAAATATACTATGATTGAATTCCAAACATACGGTATTTTCGAATTTTTGGTAGCAAATGTTTTGTTCACAACAACGGTAAGAAATACTTGACCGCTTTTGATGCTAAATCCGATGAGGGAATAATGTTGGGATATTCAGCTGTAAGTAAAGCCTATAGGATATATAATACTAGGACTTTAACAGTTGAAAAAACAGCCCACGTTGTTTTTGATGAATCGGTTGAACGAAACACTGGATTACCCTTCGACCTTCACAACAGAATGGAAAATTTCAATATCTATTCTGATGATGAAGACGAGGTTCCGGTTTTTAGACGATTTGTCAATGACCAAGCGGTTAATGCTGAATCTCAGCCTGCTCAAGCTGCCTTACCGCAGAAAGTTGACTCTTCAGTTTCGACTGAATAAATCGGTCGGTCTGACTCTGTTCAACCTACCGATCAGTCTAACCTTGAGCAGCCAACCGAAAGCTTGATAGACACGTCTCGGATAAACCTGAGAAGAAACAAAAATCATCCTCTTGAACTAGTAATAGGTAACATATCCTCACCCGTCCGAACTAGGCAACAAAATTTGGAACACTATGAAAACTCAGCTTTCATATCACAAATTGAGCCGAAAAAAGTGGATGAAGCATTGTCAGATCCCGATTGGATCCTAGCAATGCAAGAGGAACTAAACGAGTTTGAGAGAAATAAAGTCTGGTACTTAGTCCCTAGACCGAAAAATAAACCGATTATAGGAACACGATGGGTATTCAGAAATAAACTCAATGAAGACGGTTAAGTTACGAGGAACAAAGCCCGGTTAGTGGCTCAAGGCTATAAACAGGAAGAAGGCGTTGATTTTGAAGAATCATTTGCCCCTGTAGCTAGACTTGAGGCCATTAGAATATTTTTAGCATATGCAGCTTTCAAAAACTTCAAAGTTTTTCAAATGGATGTTAAAAGTGCTTTTCTAAACGGTAAAGTAAATGAGGAGGTATATGTTAATCAACCTCCAGGTTTCAAAAATCCAGACCATAAAAACCATGTTTACCGGCTAAACAAAGCCCTTTACGGTTTGAAACAGGCTCCAAGATTCTGGTATGATACATTAATACAATTCTTATTTGATCACAAATTTACAATAGGTTCAGTGGACAAAACACTTTTCAAATTTGAGAGAAAGGAGCAAATATTACTTGTTTAAATTTATGTCGATGATATTATTTTCGGATCAACCGATCCAAAATTATGTGATAAGTTTTCAAAGATGATGACTGATAGATTTCAAATGAGTATGATGGGAGAACTGAGTTTCTTCCTAGGACTTCAGGTTAAGCACATTGAAGCCGGAACATTCATAAGCCAACCGAAGTACACAGCCGAATTATTGAAGAAGTTTGGAATGGATACATGCGCCGAAGCGGCTACACCTATGAGTCCTTCTGTAAAGTTAGATAAAGATGAGGATGGTCAAGCCCGTTGGACATCATAGCATATCGAGGGATGAATTGGATCTTTGCTTTACCTACAACAGCCAGCCGACCAGACATTTGTTTGCGGTTTGGAGTATGCGGAAGATGAACTCAAGAAGTGGGACTTTGGTATCCAAAAGACGCAAGTTTCCAACCTCATAAGCTACTCAGATGCGGATCGCAGGATGCAAGATCGATAGAAAGAGTACAATTGGTACTGCTAGTTTTCTAGGTGACCGGTTGAGTTACCTGGAGCAGCAAGAACAGACCTCAGTTGCAACATCAACCGCAGAGGCAGAGTATATAGCAACTGGAAGCTGCTGTGCACAACTCCTCTAGATTCAACAACAACTAAGGGACTTCGGCGTAGTTGCTGAGGAATCTCCAATATTCTGTGACAACACCAATTTCATACAATCCGGTGTTGTACTCAAGAACAAAGCACATTGATATAAGACACCATTTCATCCGGGAGCATGTTCAGGAGAAACACATCCGGTTGGAATACTTCTCGACAGAGCAACAAGTAGCTGACATCTTCACAAAACCGCTACAGGAAGCTAAGTTCTCTCATTTTAGAAATATTCTAGGAATTACTGATGTTAAGCAACTTATATCATGATCATGCATGCATACTTCTTACATACATAATAATGAAAAACTGGGATATGTGTTCAGGGAGAAGCTCTCGCTTCTCAAACCATATTCAAATAGGTCATTGAAAATTCAAGGATGCCAACCGGGAAGAAGTCTCCAGTTATGCCTGATCACTTCATGATGTCAAATCACGTGTATACTTACTATACGGTTGAAATGACTTGGTAGAAGTGGATATACTTAATCAAAAGTTGAACAAATGTTGATGTGACTCAACATCTCTTCACAATCGGAATAAAATATCCAATTTAAACCGGTCATGGAAAACCGACTAGTACAAATACACTCCGGTTTCGATGGATTGAACTTTTCCGGTTAACTTGGGATAGTCAACCGCGTTTTGATGCATACCTTGAGAAATGAAGCCTGTAATAAATAAATACAGTCTACCGCAATCGAGATGACGACATGTGTCCATCATCAAGAGAGGGAGACTTACATCTTGTCAATAGATTTTTGTCATCATGAATATCTTGGTAATAATTAGTTCTGCATTGGAAATAAATATTATACACTTCAACAAGTTAAAGCCTATTAACTAATTAATGACATCATTGAGCATGCTTAACCTACTGATCTAGCCGAACCCCTGGCTATATAAACCACCCTCAAATCCTCACAACTCTTCACAAAATTCACTATTCACAAAAACTATTCTTGAGTTCAAACTATCTCAAGAACATGAACTCCAACTCACTAGCAAAGAAAATTCTATTGGCTGATTTCAACTCAATCTACTAATACGAAGATCATGAGGTCAAAGAAATGTTCTTAGCCATTGAAAGAAGCGGGCTAAGAGGGTTTCTTGAAAACAGATTCATTCTCGACTACCTAGTAGCCGATGAATTCTTCCAGACCGCAAAGGAGGTGCATCGAGACATAATCGTTGCACAAGTTTACGGTCAATCTTTTCTGTTCAGCGAGACAGATTTCGTTGAATACTGCGGTTAGCCCACTGAAGGGGTAACCGATTTAACCTACTCTCCGGTGACCATGGAAGAAATGTGTCATCGGTTCTCCAACTCTAACATCCCGGTTAGACCCTGGGGTGCTAAAAGCCAACTCTCTCACAAGTACCAGCTTCTCTGTGAGATTCTGGGAAAGTCCGTTCTGGGCAGAGAGAAAGGCTATTACTACACCCAAAGGCTTTTTGAGATGATGATCGCTGTTACGGTTGGGAAACCGGTAAATTGGTCCTGGATCATCTTCAGCAATCTGAAGAAGATGCTTCTTTCAAACAAAACCGGCTACGCTCCTCAGCTAAGCGGTTTTTGTGCTAGCCTGGATATCCACTCCGGACCCTTCGTCACTCTCCATCCGAAGCATGTGCTCACTAAGGAGAGAGTCCAAGAGCTGATCGACCGGTGGGAAGCAGTTAAGGCAAAGAGGAATCAAGTGGCCGGGTCATCAAATGTTTAACTTATCTCTCATTTTTCTTTTCCTTTCCCGAACCGGTAATTTTGTTGTACTACCGGTTTGGTACCTTTCATTAATGAAGATCATTTCTTTCCTTTTCAAAAATCAGAAAATCCTAAAGTAAATGACCAACATTTAATGCGCCGTATCAAACCAAATCAAATCACTCTTGGAAACAGAAATATTCATTTTCAAGAAGCATGCCTAATCCGATTTGACTAGACACACTCTTATCCTCTTGAAAATAGACAAAATATTTATGATCAGACATAAACGGTCTGATTTTTTCAAATATTCTCATTTAATGCACCCAACCGCTCAAGCTATAAAAAGGGGTCCAATCCTTCATCTTCAAACACGCTTCCATTACTCTTCTCTCTCTAAAGCTTGAAAGCTCAAAGAACTTCTTTCGATTCTCATTCTCACTCTCTTTCAAAATGTCTACTGAACTAAGAAACACAATCGTCATCAACTTCGAAGAAATCAAAGATGGCAGGTTTCACGAAACCATCTTTCAACCGATCATAGATTCGGAGCTCCAAAACTTCCTTGAAGGCTCAAACACCATCCTCGTAGAGGAGGTGTGCGAGTTCTTCAACAATGGACACATTCTTGATGATGGTAGCATAAGGACCATCATCGACGGAAAATTTCTTCGGCTTATCGAAGAGCATTTTGCCGCTTTCTTCAACCTTCCAACCGAAGGGTTTTCTGACTTTCCAACGTCATTCTTTCCGGCTAAGGAAGACTTCGGCTTTATCTTCTCCTCTTCCATCGAACCGGTCGACGACCACGGGAAGAAAGAAAAACTCGCCCCTCACTACCAAGTTTTTCACGATTTGGTTCAGCGGTCTATCATGGGCCGAATGCCAAACCAAAACTACAACCGGGAGGCATTCGACATCATGATAGCCATCGTCCGCAAATCGACAATCAACTGGTCCTCCTACCTATTCAACAACTTGAACCAGCTCATAACCGCTCCAAGAGGAAAGATCGGTTACGCTCCACAAATCTCTCGATTTTTGGAGACTCATCACCGCAACCTCGGGCCCGGTGTTCCTGTCGGACCGGCCAACACTCTAACTCTATCCATGCTAGATAGATGGATATCGAGGATTGAGGAACGGACACCCGACAACACCGTGACCAAGTGACTTATCAGAATGCTAGAGGGGGATTGGATCGATCTATATTAGATTGTTTGTTTTTATTTCCGGTTTTTGGTCATTTTTGTTGTACGACCGAAAACCGCTTCACTTCCTGTTTCAGACTTATTTATAAAATTCTCTATGTTTTAAAAGTCTTTGGTTATTCAATATCCATCTTTCCGGTTTTGAAATCAATAAACATAAGACTTCATGTTAAACGAAACTTCCGGTTAACAAAGCTTCCGGTAAATCAAAATCTCAAGCGAAAACGAAAAGTTTGAAAACTTTACCACCCACGGTTTTACCGCACAAAATTTACCGCCCATTGTATTCTCCACATTTACCGCTGAAAGTTACTGCAGTAACTTTTGGAGGGAAAGTTGGCGTCAAAAGCTATAACCAAACGACGGTTCGTCTTCCAACCGTTCAAAACCGCCCGCTATATAAGTCCAAAGCAGTTCATTTTCTACACAAGCTTTCTCTCTCTAAACTCTCAAAATCTCAAAAACTCTCTAACTTCCGTTCATCGCTATTCTTCATCTTTTTCTTTCGCATAATCATCATGGCCCTAGGTAAAGCACCTTTTCAATGGATGTTGCAGGTCGATTTCAACGACATCGACGAACACGCCGGAGAGGAAAACAAGGCCGTGCTCCAATCGTTGAGGGATTCGGGATTGGAAACGTTCTTATCTAGTTCGTTCGTCATGCACCCGACGGCGGTCATGGAGTTTCTGGCGACGGCGACTTTAACAAAGAGGAAAGTCTCCGCCACTGTTAGCGGCAAAGAAGTTCATATCACGGAGGAGCTTTTCTCTGAGGCACTCGGTTTGCCGAACACCGGTTTGGACTTCAAGACTAGCCTGACCGATGCAGAATCCAACGCGGTCCGGTTGGTGATATCGGCTAACGATAAGGATCTGGTGACTCATTCAAGCCGGAAGAACAAGCTAAAACAGGAGTTCAAGTGGTTGCTGAATATAATTTCTCGTTCAATTCAGGGAAGAGGAGGTAACTTCGATAACCTGACCAAACTTAAACTAAAGATGATGATGGCGATTGTCCGCGGTGACAAGATAGATTGGGGAGCCGTCATTTTCGAACAGTTCTGTGAGATGGTGATAACGAAGTATGGCCGGGTTCAGGCCTTCGCTATGCAAATCGTCAAAATTCTTAAGTTCCTTAATGTGGAACTTGGTGAAGGTGAACCGCTCCCACCCGCTAATATTCTTAACTCAGAGCAAATGAATAAGAAGTCTGTCAAAACGGCCAAACTGAAGTCCTCCAGGACGAAGTCTTCAAAGGGAACCGGTTCATCCGCACCGGTTGAAGAAAGTTCAAAGCAAGAAGATCCCAAGGGGAAGGCGGTTCAAGCCGAGGCCTTCCAAAAGAAGAAGGAAAGGAAGAAGTCATCCGCCAAGAAGATCTCCAACAAGCCGGCTGACTCCGAGAAAACTCTTTCCTCGGATCATTCGCTAAAGAGAACCGGAGACGTCTTCCAGCCCATCCCCATCAACACCGTTCATCCCATCAATGTCGACTCTCCATCACTAAGGCAAACCGAACCCTCGGAGAGCCAAGAAGCCGAACCAAGAACATCGATGAGGTAATGGCCGACGTAGGCTTAAATACCTCAGAAATCATTGTGGACGTAGTCCAAACCATTATTAAGGAAACCGAAGACGATGTGTCAAGTCGTCTTAAGCCAACTGATCAGGTTGAGATACCCGGTCAAAGTGAAACTCATTCGGTCGAATAAACGGACAAAACTGTGAACATCACCCCTCCGGCTCAGGAGGGAAATACTGAAGAAAAAGAACCATCCGGTTCGGCGGGGAACAAGTCTGTTCAAAACGATACAACAATCCAATCGGCCCAAGATGGGCCAGCAGATTCAACAATCATACCTGAAGGGCCAGTTCAGGTTAACAAAGGCAAAAAGGTTTTACTCGAAGATTCTGCGGTAAAGAGAAAAGGTGTTCTGCAAACCGGCTCCCAACCTGAGATTATAACTGAGGCCGAGGTCCTCATTTCAGCAAAAGAAGAGGAGGAGATGTTTGAACAACTCCTTCGGGATATGAACAAAGATGCAAGTGAGTTAATATCACCATTCCACTTAAGGGTCAAGCTCCGTTGTGAGACAAAGTTTTCAGACATGATCCTAGAGATGAGCGGTAAACATTGGGCGAAACTGGTGGAACTAGAAGAAGTGGCCCTCAAGATGGCAGGTACCAATGTTGTTCAAGCCGCATTCAGAAAAACCGCGGCGATTCAAGAATGTGCCCGGTTACATGCAGTAGAAGATGCAATAAGGGAGGCAGAAGGAGCAACCTTAACTCCAATCGAAGCTGAGAATGTTTGAGCGGTTTCACCCAGTGCGTGAAACCTCATTGAAAACCTCATTAAACTCATGCCGATCTATATCAAAGAAAGCCTTTCTTTAGCGCCGGGGAGACCTCCATGACAACAGAAAACCGGGGAAGTGATCCTCCTCAAACTGATAAGGCTCCGGAACTTGAGCAGGTAAAGCAAGTGGTGGTCGATACACTCATATCTTTCCTTGGGAAATATAACATTGCAACCGATGAGAAGATTGCAAAGGTCGAAACCAACCTGACAAATGCTATCCGGGGATCTGTTCAAACTGAAATGGCCAACACCGCTCAAACATCGATCAGGTCAATTATAGACGAGGCCGTGCAAACTTCAGTCAAATCGTTGATCGTAGAATCTGTCCAAACCGCAATCGCTCCCTTGGTCGATATGTTACAAGCTATGGCTGCTCAGATTGGGGAGTTGTCCAAATTTAAAGTAAGCAAAACTCAAGAGAAATCAATTCTGATGCCGAAACCGCAAAGAAATTGCAAGACGAAGAAAGGGAGAGGGAACGGTTAAGGATGGAAATTGAAGAAAAAGATCATGAAATGGCCAAGCAGTGTAATGAGGAAGAACAGGAAGCTCTTCAAGAACCCATATCGGCTCAATCCTTGCACGCTATGAAGACGAGAAATAAGAACAAGAGGAAAGCGGTTTCAGAGGTGATGAAGCGGGCAGAACGAAACAGTCAAAGAGTAATCGAACCGGTCGGTCTAAACGTACAACCTCTTGACGAAGAAGAAGAAGAGGACCACGACGAACTCAACTAGCGTAAGAAGAAAGCAATCGAAGTCTCAACCGCAACTCCAAGTTCCAGACCGATTGTTGCTCAAACGCCTCGTCCACCAAAACCAGCCTGTGCCGGTTTTGGATTTGGCAAAAGAACTCCCGGAATCTCAAGTGTATGGGCCGGTTGGCAATTCGATGCTAAACGACAAGATAGGGAGTGGAAGGCAAGTGAGGAAGAAGAAAGGAGGCGGAAGGAAAAAGAACTTGAAAAGGGGGGACCATCCAAACCTTTGTTTCCTGTCTTTCTTAAGAACAATTTATTTATGTTTGTTTTTGTTTCAGAACTCAGCAGTTTTTATCTTACTTCGAAGTTACTATTTCTCTTTAAATATCCTTTGAAAAATCAAAACATGGTTTGAAATTTTTCTTAAGCAGAAAACTATCAAAAAGGCAAAATTGTTAAACAAAAATTTTCAAAACCGGCCATACATTACAAGTTTTGAATATTTATTCTAAATAATCAAAAAGGGAGAAAATTGATAGAAAAATTAAGTAAGTTAATTTTTCAAAAACGGCCATACATTACAAGTTTTGAATATTTATTCTAAATAATCAAAAAGGGAGAAATTGATAGAAAAATTAAGTAAATTAATTTTTGGAAACCGGCCATACATTACAAGTTTTGAATATTTATTCTAAATAATCAAAAAGGGAGAAATTGATAGAAAAATTAAGTAAAGTTAATTTTTGGAACCGGCCAGAGGAACTAAACAACTATTAACTTCTATGTGCAGGAACAGATCGAATTGCACAAACCGGCTGGAGCCTCATAAACCGGTTGAAGAACACTTCAAAGAAATCCAGTTCCAAGTGATCAAGTCAAGATTAGAGGAACCGGTTTCAAACTTTCTCAGAGAGACCGGCTAGCAAAAACAAGTCTACATTCCAGCCGGACTATACTGTGTAAGAAACAATCGGAAACTACAATCTGCAGAGATGACGTAATATGACGAAATAAACGTGTCTCGAAGAGATAAAAGAAGATAAGATCCGATCAGAAGCATGTGAGGAAAGCAATGATGATTTACTGATCCGACCTTGACAGCCGGATGGTGCATGCCTGACACATGTTCGAATCTGAAAACCGGTTACATCATCGTATGCTCAGAGGTGTCTGCATGCTTGTCAAGTGTTGAGGAAGGTGAAACGTGCAAGCAACCTCCCTGCACCGGCGTGATGCTGGATTAAATAATCCCACGTTGAGAGAAGAAAGTGACCGTTGGGATCATCTTTACTATAAAAGGAAGACGAAGCGACCTCATTAATGGCGACACAAGTTACAAAAATCTTAGAGAGATAAAGAAATCTTACGCGCGATCCAAAACCGTTGTGTCATTAACCGGAAGCTTTGTTTGTGTGTGTTTGTATTGTGTTGTGTATTACATCAACAGTGAGTTGGTGTAACCGGCGAGTAGCGAGTTGGACTCGACCGGCTGTGTTATTGTTGTAACTTTGAAAGTTAGTGGAGATCCTTCTCATAACCTGAGAAGAAGGGGTGACGTAGGAGAGTTTGCTCCGAACATCCATAAAAAATCTTGTCTCGTGTTATTTCCTTCATTTACTGCTTACTCACTTAACCTAACCAAAACAATCTTACTCCTTAGATCAAAAACCGGTCCACTCATATTTCTAAAACCGACTCCTTCTAAACATCATTTAAGTCGCATACGTTGCTTCAGACTTAAACAGACATTTACTCCCTTGAACCCGGTTCAAGAGTCTGTGACAGTTTGCGAAGTGCTGAGAACGGTTATAGTCTCTAACCGGACTATCACCAAAGTGTTGTGTGTGTTGTAAGAGGACACCCTTCCTAAAACCGGAAACACCCCGGTCCTCCAAGGGCGTCCCCAATCCTAACATTTCAAGACTTACATTTTACTTCGGTCAAACAACCAAATCCTCACATATTTCACAATAAATAACTAAACTTACTTATCCTCACTTCGACTAACTAACAATCTCATTCCATATTTTTATCCCATGAGATGGAAAGAAAATATAATTAATTTTAAAAAAATTATTAATACAATATAATTAAATATAATAATTCTTATTACCTTGTCTACAATATTGACCGGTTGTCTTATATCGGTAACAAGGTAATCCTCTTGTTTAGAGATGCCATAATTCTTGACTTAAGTAAATACTTCTTTGTAAATGGCACCGTAGCCACCAAAATTGTCAAATAAATTATATGGAATATCATGTTTCAAAAAATTGTATAACTCCTACGGAGATAAAAGGACAATATGTTTGATTGCAAAGAAGATGTTGAAACCTAATTTGATAGCAGCCACCACAACAATAACCCAACAATAATATGGAAAATATATACAAAAATTATATTATTATATATTAATGTAAATTGTTATTATTAAATTAATAAAAACTTACTAGCTCTTTTTTTTTATTACGAACAAAAAGTAACCAATTTTTCATCATATTCTCTTCTTGTATCCAAAATTACACTTTTAAAATATATGTCATAAGCAAATATAAATTATTAAAAATTTGTTTAGTGAACTTATTATCAATGAAATTAAATAACTAATTTTAATACAAAATTATATTACATTTTTTAAATAGTATATTGTTAGATAAAATTAGACCGGTTAATAGAACTTAACAAAAACAAACCCCTATGCAGGAACAATTAAAGCAACTCAACCGGTCAAGTCACTCAACCGGTCAAGCAACTCAACCGGCCAAGAACCAAACCGATCAAAAATATAAGACCGGTCAGATAAGAAGGCCAAAATCATTGGACATTCGGTCAATCTGAAGATATGAAAAATCGGAAGCCATCCGGTTAACATAAACAACCGACCAGTACAAATAGATACTTCGAGTATCTGTTGAGGATGATACCGAATGGACAGACTTTAGTATTGCCTTATTCATACAAGTCTGAGGACAATCTGCAGGCTGTAGAAGATCGTCCGATAAGATCTTTCCACTCCAGGATAAATCAGAGGCGCAATCCTCCAGGTACAAGCAATTATCCAACCGACAGTTTCCATACTAAGTAAAAGACAAACCTAGCCGGTTTCACCTATACACTGGAAGTTTAGACCGCCAGGTCTGAATCAATGAACCTCTGCTCAACCAATCAGATTCAAGGAAATGAAATGTGACCGTTGGCACATTTCACCTATAAAAGGAGCTCAAGAGGAATAAATGCGATCACAAGAAACAAGTCATAAGTGATTACCAGTCCTACCAACTACAAGCTCTAAGATTTATTACAAGTTCATCTTTCCACAAGATTTAAAGCTTAAGTGTTTATTTGAAGTGTGATTACAATTTCGGTTAAAATTGTACGGGTGTTATTGAGTAGAAAATAAGTCTCGATCGGATTGTGTTTGTGTATTCACTAGTGAATATTCTTCTCGCGGTTTCGAGAGGAAGGGGTGACGTAGGAGCTTTATCTCCGAACATCCATAAAAACCTGTCTTGTTATTTACTTTCTGCCTGCCTTATACTCTAACCGACCTACATCAATCTAACCTAACTTACTGAATCCCAAACCGACCCACTATATCCCAAACCAACCCTATCTAAATCCGGTTCTGTCCATCCAGTGTGTGTGTTGCTTCAACCTGAAACAAATCACTTCCGCACTTGAACTCGGTTCAAGGGTTTGTGATAGTTTGTGTAGTATTGAAACCCCGGTGTTAATCTCTAACCGGATTAATCATCAACCGTTGAGTGAAAGCGCTAACCAGCCAGACCCCGGTCCGCCAGCCGCGACCTAGATCCTAACAATTGGTATCAGAGCAGTTAGTTTCAATACTCAAGCAAGCATGTCTTTTGATCGGCACCTAATGCTAGAAGGTGACGACTTTGCCAACTGGAAGGCACGCATGTACCTGCATCTAATCACCATGGACGATGAGGTACAATTTATCATGTCTGAAGGACCGATAAAGATTGATAAAGACAGAAAGGATTTGACAGCTGATGATAGGAGAAGAAACAATCTGGATAACCATGCCAGAAACCGCATCACTAACGGTTTGGACAGAAATACGTTCTGTAAGGTCAGAGATTACAAAACCGCAAAGGAAACATGGGAAGCAGTGATTCAAATTCATGAGGGAAATGAAAGAACCAAGGAAAACAAGATAATGGTGGCTACCCAGAAGTTCGAAAACATTAAGATGAGACCGGGAGAAACAATGAGGGAGTACAGTGACTGGTTCACAGATGTGATAGATGAGCTATCAACTCTTGGCAAGAAGTATGACAATAAGGAAGTCATCATGAAAGCGCTAAGATCTCTTCCAAGTGCATGGGACATAAAGACAATGGTGATGAGGGAATCAAACTATCTAAGCAAGATGAAGCTACACGATGTATTCGAAGATCTTAAGGCATATGAGTTTGAAATGAGATCTAGGACTGAAGATGAAGTCTCAGCATCAACCTCAACCAGAGCATTGGTCACATCCACAGAACCGGTTGCTCCTACACCGATCAGAACCGTTGAATAGTTCACTGAGGATTCCATGGCAATGCTTGCACAGAAGTTTGGCAGATTCATGAAAAGAAGTCAACCGACAAACAACACTAACTACAACTACAGTGATAAATCTAACGTTAGATGTTATAATTGCAATTGTTTGGGACATTTCAGGTGGGAATGCAGAAAACCGAGGCGGGATAACCGGAAACCGGATGATCAGAACTACCGAAATAACTACCCACAAACCGGTGAAGGAAGTGAAGTTCAGAAAGCACTGATAGCAGATGATGGAGGAAGCCTATGGGCACACAGTGATAGTGATGATGAACTCACATGTCTCATGGCAAACGAGGAACAGGTATTTGATTCTCCTTGTGAAGAATTTACTAAAGATGAGTTATTTAATGCGCTAAATGATATGTTAGTAGAGTATAAGAACCTATTAACACTAATACCAGCCCAACTCAACTTTAGAACCGACTCCATAGCACCTACCTTGACCGAACCAAAAACCACACAACTTGATAAAATACTGGAAACCGAGGCAAAATCTGAACTATCCTCTAAGACCGAACAGCTCAAGGAGTCAGTTCAAGAGTTGACCGAGGAGGAAGATGCCCGAACCCAGTATCGAATAGCCGCATGGAAAAGATCCAGTGAAATGGTGAACAGAATGTGTAGTTATAATAGACACCCCAAGTGCATGTTTGGTCTCGGATACAAAAACAACAGATCCAACAACCGGAACCACTTCGACAAAATGAGGCTCACAAAGGATAATCTTCCATTTGTAAGCTTTGTCAAGAGTTCCTTAACCGACGAAGAGGAATTAAGTGCCTCATATCCGGAAGACAAACTAATATACGTAGGTCCAACTGATTCCGAAAAATGGCTTCACCCTGAGAAAAAGAAAGCCAACCAATCCAAAGGTAGGCAAGCCAATTCACGACCGCATAGGATAAACCAAAGACCACCTCCGAGTAAGGCCCTCTTAGAAAATTGAAAGACTCCAAACCGAGTGCAAGAAAACTAGTTAAAACCATAACCGGGAAAGTCGTCCGACTTATTAAAGTCTAGATACCCAAGGGACTAATCGCCTGTAGACCCAAGTAAATGTGGGTACCAAATAGTTGTAAATATGTATACTTTACGGGTTATGAAGAAACGGCTAGGAAACTCTGAGTGGTACCTGGACAGCGGTTATTCCAGACACATGACTGGAAACAAAAACTTTCTAACCGACATCAGAATAGAAATCGGTGCAATGATTGTTTTCGGTGATAACTCAAGAGGTAGAACTGTGGGCAAGGGTAAGATTGTCCATGGTAATTTAACAATTGATAATGTACTTTTAGTTAAAAATATACACTTTAACTTGCTGAGCATTAGCCAAATGTGTGATGCTGGATATACTGTAGAATTTCTGAAACATGCATGCTTAGTTAAAAACTCCCAGGGTAACATACTACTAACCGGAAATAGGCTAGGAAATATATACAAGGTAGACTGGAAAACTGAAGTAGAACATCCGGTTTGTATTGTAGCTAAAACCGATCAAACCTGGCTATGGCATAAACGGCTAAATCAGATAAACCTGAAAACTTTAAACTATATCCGCGGTAAAAAGCTAGTTGAAGGGATTCCTGATATAGTATTTAATAAGGATAAGGTTTGTTCAGCATGTCAAATGGGTAAACAAACTAAGTAAAATTTTAAGAATAAAGGACACATTCAGTCTAACCGATGCTTAGATCTCCTTCACATGGACCTATTTGGACCAATTAGGGTCGTCAGCCTAGGTGGTATGCTATACACTATGGTAGTTGTTGATGATTATTCTAGATATACATGGGTAATATTTTTGGCATCCAAACGTGAAACCGCATCAAATTTAATTACATTGCATAAGCATTTACAAAATGAAAAATCAACATGCATCAACAGCATTAGGAGTGATAGAGGAACCGAATTTACAAATAGTACATTAAATGCATTTCTTGATGAATCCGGTATTAGACACGAGTTGTCTAGTGCTAGGACTCCTCAACAGAAATGGAACATTATCTGTGTTTAGATGTCTCTGTTCTGAAAAATTACTTTTTCAAAGCAAAATGGTCATACCTCAAAAGACGTGAAGATATGATATCTTTCACCGTCCAGGCCTATGACTCACATCCTAGGGTGTAGACATGCTTATTTCATGCAATATGTTCTACCCTATGGTTAATGGACACTATTATCTGCTACCTCTGCTCAACCAATCAGATTCAAGGAAATGAAATGTGACCGTTGGCACATTTCACCTATAAAAGGAGCTCAAGAGGAATAAATGCGATCACAAGAAACAAGTCATAAGCGATTACCAGTCCTACCAACTACAAGCTCTAAGATTTATTACAAGTTCATCTCTCCACAAGATTTAAAGCTTAAGTGTTTATTTGAAGTGTGATTACAATTTTGGTTAAAATTGTACGGGTGTTATCGAGCAGAAAATAAGTCTCGATCGGATTGTGTTTGTGTATTCACTAGTGAATATCCTTCTCGCGGTTTCGAGAGGAAGGGGTGACGTATGAGCTTTATCTCCGAACATCCATAAAAACTTGTCTTGTTATTTACTTTCTGCCTGCCTTATACTCTAACCGACCTACATCAATCTAACCTTACTTACTGAATCCCAAACCGACCCACTATATCCCAAACCGACCCTATCTAAATCCGGTTTTGTCCATTCAGTGTGCGTGCTGCTTCAACCTGAAACAAACCACTTCCGCACTTGAACTCGGTTCAAGGGTTTGTGACAGGTTGTGTAGTATTGAAATCCCTGTGTTAATCTCTAACCGGATTAATCACCAACCTTTGAGTGAAAGCGCTAACCGGCCAGACCTCGGTCCGCCAGCCGCGACCTAGATCCTAACATATACCATACCTCATCAACCATAAACATAATAATAAAAAAAATGTTGACACATTTATAATCATATTATATAATAAAAAAATAGATACTTTAATAATAATAATCTTTATACACTATTATTCTCATTCTTTCTATTTTTGTTTATAGTAGACTAACTAAAATAAATATTCATGTGAATAAGTGTCAACTTGCTATTGATTATAAGAAAAGTAATATCTTTAATTAATTAATTAATAGGGTTTATTTTAAAAGGAAAAACCGAAAGTTATATAGAAAGCTCTCAGTTTTCTTCAAAAGGAAAAACCGAGGGTTATATGGAAAACTTTCTGTTTTTCCATTTCAAAAGATTTCCAATTAATTCTTAGTTTTTTTCGGGTATGTAAACCGAAAACTCTACGATATTTCTCGGTAAACACCCAATTATATTTACCGAAAGTGTCAGTACCGAGGAATGGTAAGAGTCACTCAAACTTTCGGTATTAAGTCTATACCGAGAGATATAGGGTCATTACCGAGAGTTTTTACTCTCGATTTTGACCCATTTTTCACCCGTGATATAATTCTAAGATTAAATTAATTTATTAATCTTGAAGATAGATAATATTTATAAAAAATATATAATTATATTTTTATAAATATATGTACTTTTTTTATATTTTCCCCGGAAACTCTTATTTTAAATTTACCGTCTCACATTATTAACTTCTTACTTATTTATTAATTTATTATTATCTTTATTCTCCACTCTCATTCTCATGCACACTCTCACTTATTAATTTAGCTATTCATTATATATATATATATATATATATATATATATATATATATATATATAAATGATTAGGGAGAAAAATTGGAATAGGGACGCGCATTGAAAAATTAACAAATTTTCTCTCTTATTTCTCTCATATTTCTTTATATTTTTTCCAACCAGTAATAATGATGTGATGATTTCCTTCCTCATTCCCTCTAAAAAATTCTCTACCCATATCACTTCTCGATATCATATTCTCTACCTCTATCACTCTTCGGATAATAATAGTGGAAGAAAAATTTCAAGGAATATGCAACGAAATGATGTAGAAGTCTAATTAAGCACGATTACTTAACATTTCTAATATTTATTTATCTCTCTTATTCATTAATAAATTCTCTCTTATTTTATTAATCATTTATTTTTTTATCTCTTAAATCTTTATTAATAATTTATTTCTATGGTTAATTTGTGAATATATATTTATATATTTTATTATTTAACTTATTTATTTATAAAAAATTTAGAATAATAATAATAGGGATAATAATAAATCAAATAACAAAATATATATTTTTAAATATATATTATATTTGATAAATATATAATTCAGATAATAAAAAATTAATATAAAAATTCTTTAATTTTTTTAAATTAAGTATTTCTCCTCTCTCTCTCTTCTCTAATTAAGCACGATTACTTAACATTTCTAATATTTATTTATCTCTCTTATTTATTAATAAATTCTCTCTTATTTTATTAATCATTAAATATATATTTATATATTTTATTATTTAACTTATTTATTTATAAAAAATTTAGAATAATAAAGATAATAATAAATTAAATAACTAAATAATAAAATATATATTTTTAAATATATATTATATTTGATAAATATATAATAACAGATAATAAAAAATTAATATAAAAATTCTTTAATTTTTTTTAAATTAAGTATTTCTCCTCTCTCTCTCCCTCTCTCTCTCCCTCTCCCTCTCCCCTCTCTCCCTCTCTCTCCCTCTTTCCCTCCCTCTTTCCCTCCCTCCCTCTCTCCCTCTCTCTCTCCCTCTCCCTCTCCCTCTCCCTCTCCCTCCCCCTCCCCCCCTCCCTCTCCCTCTCCCTCTCCCTCTCCCTCTCAATGAGTTATAAGAGAGAAAATAAATAAATCAAATATATAAATATACATTCATTTCTCCTAGTTAACCTTTTTTTTATTATTTATCATTGAATATTAATATATCATAGTTTGAGTTATATTTATTTTGAATATTAATATGTTTTGATTTGAGTTATTTATAAATTTTTATTTTCTCAATTATAACTCATTTTAAAAACTAATAAATAAATAAATAAATTATTAACACAAATATATATATATATATATATATATATTAATATAGGACAGAAATAATTAATTAAACAATTAAGAATTTTTATATTTAATTTTTTATTCTCTTAAATACACATTTATCAAATATAATATATATTTTTAAATATATATTTTGTTATTTGATTTATTATTGTCTCTATTATTATCTAAATTTATAAATAAATAAGTTAAATAATAAAATATATAAACATATAATTACAAATTAATAATATAAATAAATTATTAATTAAGATTGAAGAGATAAAAAATAAATGATTAGTTAAGAGAAATGAGAAATTATTAATGAATAAGAGGGATAAAATTTATTTGTATTGATTAAACAAATATAATTTTTATCTTAAGTGGAAAAAGCCATATACTTAAACTTTAATTTACTTACCTATTTTTGTTTCTGCAGAGATTTTCCTATCAATAATTTGATACAACGTATTTAGGTGACTTTGATGCTGCTTTCTTGTACTCATAAGCTGCTTATAAAAATCGATAGCCAGATCTTGGATACCCTTTTGACCCTGAACATATTCACCATCATCATTCTTCAGCATGTACACATTGTTTCTCATGTTTCTAGCCTTGCATTTTCTGTAGAAGAAAGCTGTATTTTTGTCACCCAACGAGAGCCAACTCTGTCTTGATTTCTGTCTAACAAAATTCTCTTCAAGCAGACTCAGCTTCCTGAAGTTTTCAAGCACATATTTTTCTGTTTCATTGAGTTGTTCATCACTATCATCCTTTAATAACTTTTTCTGAACCTCTTTCAGTTCTTCTCTAGCATCCAAAACTCTATTGGAGATATTGCTGAACTTCTTCTTGTCAAAGCTTTGGAGATGATTCTTTAGGAGCTTAAGCTTCTCAGAAACCCTATACATGTTGGAACCTCTGACATCTGTTGACCATACGCTTTTGAGAATACCCTTGAATTTATAATTATCCATCCAGAAATTGAAAATTTTAAAGGGCCTTTTGAACCTTTCTTCCTTTCCCAGAACAATTTAATCGGGCAGTGATCAGATATACCCGGATTCAAAACATGAAGTTGACTTCTCGGAAATTGATTAATCCAATTCTCATTTACCAAACATCTGTCAATTCTACTTTTTCTAATTTGCTCATTCCCTCTCGTAGAAGACCAAGTGAAGTACTTCTTTGTAATTGGCGCCATAGCCACCAAAATCGTCAAATAAATTATATGGAGTATAAGGTTTTAAAAAATTGAATAACTCATGCGGAGGTAAAAGGACAACATGTTTGTTTGCAAAGAAGATGTTGAAGCATGATTTGATAGCAGCCGCCACAAGGATTACCTAACAACAATCTGGCAGTGATATACAAAAATTATATTATTATATATTTACGTAAATTGTTATTATTAAATCAATAAAAACTTATTAGCTCCTTTTTTTATTACGAACAAGTAACAAAATTTTTATCATATTATTTTAGTTCTTCTATCCAATTACACTTCTGAAAATAAATGTTATAAACAAATACATATTATTAAAAAATTGTTTAGTAAACTTATTTTGAAATTAAATAACTAATTTTAATGCAAAATTATATTATATTCTTTAAATAGTATATCGTACCTCATCAACCATAAACATAATATACCTTCTTCTAAAACCTTCTATTTTTTTAAAGTACACTAACAAAAAAAATTCAATATTCATGTTGGTAATTATGAACTTACTATTAACTATAAGAAAAATAATATATTTAATATATATATATATATATATATATATATATATATATTATATATATATATATATATATATATATATATATATATATATATATACTTAACTTAGATTGAGAAGAAAATAATTGACAGTGAATTTTTAAAAATCTTATATCCGTGTCTAACCTTATGTCTTGTGTTGGGGATTTAACAAATAATTTTACAATTATTAGTATTCTTAAAATATAAGGCTAGAAGTTAATTACAATGTGAAAATTGATAAAAAAAAAAAAAAAAAGTGAAAGAAATTAAGCATACCCAATACACACGGTTCATTAGTAATTGGGAAAATAATGTTGGAAATGAGAATGATTTATATCAATGACATTCGGGTCTTTTTCATCTCTATCTGTTATTAACCGAAATAAAAGGATTAATTGTTAATTAACTTACAAATAGATATATGTTCTTAAATAATCACGATAATTGAAAAGTAGATAAAAAATAAATATAATAAGAGATGATGATTATGGAGTAACTTAAGAAAAAAATATATTCTTGTAAGATGGTATTCTTTTATGAGAAAAGAAGAATAATATAAGAAAAAAACATAGACACGTAGGTATCTATATATCTAGGGTTACATATAGTCTTTTGAATGTAAGTAGCATTTTGAATCATTCATTATGCATGTTTTTAATTTTTCAGGCTTTAAATAACTTTTTTTTATTGATTACATTTATTTTTCAAACTCATTTGCATTCATATAATTAATATCACCTATATATTTCATTAACTTTATTATTTCATATTTTGCCATTAATTTTTTTTATCATATAATTAATTAAATTTGATGTTTTTATAACTTGAACCAAAATCTGGATCAATTAACTAGCTATTTTAAACATCAATATATATATATATATATAATTATATATATTATATATATATATATATATATATAATATATATTTACTATTATGATATATTAAATATAATTCACTTTTATTAAAATAAAATTCAATTTTAT
Organism: Impatiens glandulifera; assembly: GCF_907164915.1. Classification (NCBI taxonomy): domain Eukaryota; kingdom Viridiplantae; phylum Streptophyta; class Magnoliopsida; order Ericales; family Balsaminaceae; genus Impatiens; species Impatiens glandulifera. The sequence continues at coordinate 290,664 of NW_025919140.1, forward strand.
TAAATGTTAATTTTTTTAATTTTACCCAAATTTAAATACATTATTAATTTAAGACATGTTGAATTTGAATAATTATTTTTTTTAAATGATAAATTTAACAAGTATATAAATGACTAATTTGATAATAAATTATCTTAATAAAAAAACATTTTCACTCCACTTGTCTCTCTCATTATTCATTTAGATTTTTTTTAACATGGCTGTTTTTACAAAAAAAAAAAAATGATATTTTTTTATTTTTTAAATTTATTAACACTTAATTGGTCTTTATTACAACAAATTAATTAAGTAATAGTATTCAACTAATCGACAAAATTTGTGAGGAGGGGTTTAAGAAAAAATATATTATGATAATTTTTATATTTTATGCTATTTTCATGACAACCTATAATAAGTAGGGCATAAGAACACTCTTACTAATTTTTTAAATCATACCATATATTAACTTAGACTTGTAAATAATAATGAAAGTGATAAAAGAGAGAATTTGTGAATGAGAATGTGAGAGGGAATTGTAAATTAATAATGAAAAGTGATAAAAGAGAGAATTTGTGAATGAGAATGTGAGAGGGAATGATGGTCAACACATCACTAGTAGTAAAATTAATATAAGGGTGAAGAAAGAGAAGAAGAAAAAAATTTTATATTTTTTTCAAATTGCGCCACGGAATATCTTCTCATATTCTCTCCTCAATCATTTTTCATAAATAATATATTTAACATTTCAAATATATATATATATATATTTATTTTTATATTTTTTCTAATAATGTTAATAAAAAAATTGATTTTAAATTTACTTTTTAATTTCTTTTAAAAGTGATTTGTTATAATAAAAAATTGTCAAAGTTAAAATTAGTGTTTTAAATCAAATCTTGATCAAGCAAGTGATCGGTAAACATGTTATTTTTGTAATAGATTTTAATAATAATATTAACCAACCACCAAGGTAGTCCAATAATAAAAGTCGATCTTAAAGACCAAAAGGTTACGGGTTTATTTTATTTGAAGCGCATTGAGTTTAATGTTATTTCTCTTTTAATTCAAAAAAAAAATTATAATAATATTAATTTTTTTATTAGAAAAAATGACATTTTGAACGTGACACATAAATCATAAATTATTCCCTGCCTAGCGTTATCAAAAGGTGAATATCCTCAACCAACTTTAGAAGTCAGATCATTAGACGGCAAATTCTACGCCTGATTTAAATGATTAAGTTTGCTTGCGAGGTATATATTGCTTAATACTCTTGTTGCCATATTTGTTTTTAAAAATCATAAAATTAAAAAGAGAGTTTACAGGCATATGCAAAGTAATTGTAAACAAAAATTGTTTAAATTTGTTTTTAAAATATTTTTTTTTTATTTATTTAAAATTTACTACAAATTAAAATTAAAATATTTATAATTAATAATTAAATTGGTATAAAGAATATAATAAATAATCAATCAAAATCCCCACTATTCCAAACGAAGAATAATACAAAATCCAGCAGAAACCATTACAATAAAAATATAAAAATAAAAACTAATGGGCCTGAGCTAGCAATAAATTATTAATTACACATATTTTTTTATCTATTTGTATTTGATCATCAGTGTTGCATATATAAAATGTAACCCTTTAACTTTTAATTTATAATATATATATATTAAATATAAAGTAAAACAATATTAAATGAAAAAAAAAAGATATATATATTTATAAATGTAACCATTTAACTTTTATTATATATATAAATCATTCAAACCTACTTACTATCAAACAAATATAATAATGTAACCTCTTTGTAATAAGCCTACATACTTTTATTTTTTTATTTATATATTTATTAATTAATATATTTTTTTTAATTCTTTTAATTAATTAAAGATTTTTAATTTAATATTCATTTCAAAAAATTTTAATATTTTTTATATTAATTTCTCTTTTTTTATTTACATTGTCTTCAATATTCACATGTTGTCTAATATTGTAAAAACATAATCCTCTTTTTTTAAAATGTGATAATTCTTGAAGTAAGTAAATACTTCTTTGTTCTTGGTTGCATAGCCACCAAAATTGTCAAATAAATTATATGTAGTATTAGGTTTCAAAAAGTTTAATAACTCATGCGGAGATAAAAGTACAACATGTTTGTTTGCAAAGAAGATGGTGTAGTATGATTTGATAGCAGTCGAAACGATAATCCAACAACAATCTAGAAACGATATAAAAAAATATATTATTTTAAGTAAATTGTTATTATTAAATTAATAAAAACTTACTTGCTCCTTTTTTTATTATGAACAAAAGTAACAAAATTTTCATCATATGACAAGGGCCTATGCACTATTTGTATTAGTTGACTTCCTTCTTGTATCCTCATTGAACAAGCTGCTAGTAACTATACTCATAGTAAGAACACCATTCGGAGTTACATTAATGACTGTTATTATTATTTTTCATTAAACAATATTAATGAAAAAAAAGATATATATATATATATATTTATAAATGTAACCATTTAACTTATATATATATATAAATCATTCAAACCTACTTACTATAAAACAAAATATAATAATTTAACCTCTTTTCATAAGCATACATAACTTTTATTTTTTTTATTTATATATTTATTAATTAATATATTTTTTTTAATTATTTTTAATTAATTAAATCATTTAAATTATTTCATTTCAAAAAATTTTAATATTTTTTATATTAATTTCTCTTTTTTTATTTACATTGTCTTCAATATTCACATGTTGTCTAATATTGTAAAAACATAATCCTCTTTTTTTAAAATGTGATAATTCTTGAAGTAAGTAAATACTTCTTTGTTCTTGGTTGCATAGCCACCAAAATTGTCAAATAAATTATATGTAGTATTAGGTTTCAAAAAGTTTAATAACTCATGCGGAGATAAAAGTACAACATGTTTGTTTGCAAAGAAGATGGTGTAGTATGATTTGATAGCAGCCGCAACGATAATCCAACAGCAATCTAGAAACGATATAAAAAAATATATTATTTTAAGTAAATTGTTATTATTAAATTAATAAAAACTTACTTGCTCCTTTTTTTTATTATGAACAAAAGTAACAAAATTTTCATCAGATTCAAGAATTACCATGTAGGTATCCATTGAAAGAGAAATATGACCGTTGTCATATTTCCACCATGCAGGTATCCGTTGAAAGAGAAATATGACCGTTGTCATATTTCCACTATATAAGGTTTTACAGAAGCAACAGTTACGAAAAACAGTTTTCAGAGAGTTACAAAAATATTCTAGAAGCTATGAAGCCTACCGTTCTTACAATCTGTCCAAAAGTGTCAAAGTATATTACAACTCTATTCTTTTTGTGTGAGAGTTGTAAATAAATAACGAGTAGTAAATAAGCCTCGATTATTTGACATATTGTAAAGTGTGATTGAATATTCTTAGTGATTATACATCTCAAAATTTGAGAAGAAGGGGTGACGTAGGAGTTTTATCTCCGAACATCCATAAATCTTGTGTTGTGTTCTTTTTCTATTCCATTCATTCTTATCATCCAATCCATGTGTGTGTTGCTTCAAGTTGAAACAAAATACTTTCGCACTTGAACTCGGTTCAAGAGTTTGTGACAACTTGTGTAGTGTTGAGACCGATATTAATCTTTAACCGGATTAATATATCAACCGTTGTGTGTGTGTGTGTGTGTAAGCGTTCTCCCTTAGCCGGACCCTGGTCCTCTATCGGTGATCCCGATCCTATCAAAGTCACATCAGATTTTGCATCAAAAGCGGTCAAATAGGTTTTGCCATTAATATGAATGTAACACTTACAGCCAAAGATCTTAAGATATCGGATGTTAAGAACTCTGTCATGGTATACTTCAAACGATATTTTATTGAGCCGTTGGTTAATCATAGACCGATTTTGTGTATAACATGTAATGTTGATAGCTTGAACCCAAATTTTTTGTGCAATACCTGAATTGACTATCATGGATCTTGTGGCTTCTTTGAGAGTACGGTTTCTTCTCTCGGCCAGTCCATTTTGTTGAGGTGTTCTAGCACTAGACAACTCGTGTTAAATCCCGGATTCCTCAATAAATGCAATCAAAGTACTATTTGTAAACTCAGTTCCTCTATCACTTCTAATCTTGTTTATGCGTATAGATTTTTCATTCTATATTCTTTTAAATAGTTTAATCAAATTCGGTGTGGCTTGAATTTTAGATACCAAAAATATCACCCAAGTATATCTAGAGTAATCATCAATAACTAACATAGTATAATGCATACCGCCTAGACTTGTGACCTTAATCGGTCCAAATAAGTCCATGTGAAGCAATTCTAATCATCGACTATGTGTTTTCCCTTTACTTTTAAAAGTTGGTTTTATTCGTTTCCCCATTTGACATGCATAACAGACTTTATCTTTGGCAAGTTTCATGTTAGGCATTCCTTGAACTAATTCTTTGGTACAGATGTAGTTTATGGGTTTGAAATTCAAATGATTTAATCTTTAATGCCAAAGCTAATTTTGATAATTTTTAGCTATCATGCAAACCGTGTTATCAACTTTAGTTTTCCAGTTTACTTTGTAAATGTTTCCTAACCTATTTCCGGTTAATAAAGTGCTACCCTGTGGGTTTTTAACTGAAGATGCATGTTTATGAAATTCCACGGTGTATCCTACATCGCAGATTTGACTAATACTTAACAGATTAAATTGCAAGTTTTCAATGAGAAACACATTATTATAGTCAGATTTCCATTGACAATATTACCCTTTCCCACGATTCTACCTTTAGAGTTGTCCCCGAAAACTATCATTGCACCAGCTTCCTGAACAATATTGGTCAATAAGTTGCAGTTTAAGGTCATGTGTATGGAGCAACTACTGTCCAGATACATTCAGAGTTTCCCATCCGCTTGTTCTTCTTAACCTGCAAAATACAAATATGTACACATGTTTGGTACCCACATTCAATTGGGTCTGCGGTTGATTAGTCCCTTAGGAATCCACACTTTAATTATTCATATGAGTTTCCCAGTGATGGTCTTAATACTCTTACGTGTACTAGGCTTGACATCCCTTTGTCTGCCTCTTTCTACTTCATTATGTTTCGGTGAAATTTGAAAACTTCTTTCTACTCTTCGGTTGGATTCTCTTCTAACCGGCCGAATGGCTTTCCTTCTCTCAAGATGAAGCCAATTTGCCGTGTCGGTTGGACCTACACATTTTAATTCTTTGGCCAATTTTAAATCATGAACTTCTTCGTTGTTGGTTGAAGAACTCTTGACAAAGCTTATGAAAGGAAGCTTGTCCTTACTGAGTTTCAAACTGTTGGAAGATTTTCGTTTAGCCGATTTACTGCCGTCATAGCCGATACCAAATTTACATTTGTGTTGTCTTTGATAACTCGACATCTGGCTTACATCTTCATTGGATCTCTTCCAAGCATCCATCATATATTTTGATCTTTCATTTTCTTCAGTTAACGATTGAACTGTCTCCTTGAACTTCTCATTCTCACAGGATAGTTCAGTCGGTTCATCGGTCTTAGTTCCACTCGGCTCATCGGTTTGGAAGTTTCTCGGTTCATCGGTGTGGAAGTTTAGTTGGGTTTATACAAGAGTTGACAGGTTCTTGAACTCAATGACCATGTCATTGAGAGCAGTAACCAAGTCTTCTCGGGTAAACTCTTCACAAGAGAAATCAAATACCTCTTCTTCATTAGCCATGAGACAAGTGATTCTTTCTTCATCGCTATCCGAGTCGGTATGAGCCCACAAACTCCCACCATCGTCAGCTATCAATGCATTCTGGATCTCCTTGCCTTCACCGGTTTACTAATGATCACTCCTTTGGTTATCAGTTGGTTTTCGATCATCTTTTCTTGGTTTTTTTGCATTCCGACCTGTAGTGACCTAAAGCATTGTAGTTAAAACATCTAACATTAGTTTTTTTCACAGTAGTTGTAGTTGTTTGACGGTTGACTTTTCTTTATGAATTTTCTGAATTTCTTTACAAGCATGGCCATTGCATCCTCGCTAAACTGCTTGGCGGTTTTGACTGGTACAGGAATGGATGGCTCCACTGATGTCACCAGGGCTCTAGTCGCGGTTGACGTTGAGGCTTCATCGTCGATTCGGGATCTCATCTCAAATTCGTATTCCTTCAAGTCTTCAAACATGTCATGCAACTTCATTTTGTGGAGGCTGTTGGACTCTCGCATCACTATAGTCTTTATATCGTAAATGCTGGGAAGAGATCTCAATGCCTTGACAATGGTTTCCTTGTTATTGTACTTCTTTCCAAGTATAAATAGTTCATTCACTACACTAGTAAACCGATCTGAACTCTTTCATGGTTTCACCGAGCCTCATCTTAATATTTTCAAACTTTTGGGTGACCACCAGTATCTTGTTTTCTTTGGTTCTTTCATTTCCTTCATGGAGTTGGATTACTATCTCCCATGCTTCCTTTGCAGTTTTATATTCTATGACTTTGCCAAATGTGTTTCTATTCAGAGATTTGAAGATGTGACTCATACAATGATTATCCAGGTTGTTCTTTTTTTATCATCGACCGTCCATTCACTTCTTTCCTTCTCAATCTTTATTGAACCATCAGATAGGATGGACATCGTCTCGTCATCCATAGTGGTCAGGTGCAAGTGCATATGGATCATCCAATCGGCGAATTCTTCACTTTCTAGCATTGGAGGTTTCTCGCTGAAAGTCATTCTTGCTTGCTTTGGGGTTACTTGAGTGTTGAGACTAACTACTCTGATACCATTTTTTAGGATCGGGATCGTCGATAAGGGACCGGGGTCCGGCTAAAAGAGAACGCTTACACTCTCACAATGGTTGGTACTAATCCAGTTAGAGATTAATACCGGTCTCAACACCACACAAACTGTCACAAACTCTTGAATCGGGTTCAAGTGCGGAAGTAGTTTGTTTCAGTTTAAAGAAACACACACAAATCGGATAGAAATAAGAATGGAGAAGGATCGGTTCAGAATAAATGGAAGTCAGTTCGGATAATGAAATGAGAGGAAATGAGGAAAGAACACAATACAAGGATTTATGGATGTTCGGAGATAAATCTCCTACGTCGCCCCTTTTTCTCAAAGAACGAGAAGGATATTCACTAGGAATATTCAACACACAATACAATCTGTCAAATGATCAAGGCTTATTTACTGCTTAATATTTGACTTAAAACTCTTCACATAGAATAAGAATTGCAATACACTGAACAATATGTAAATACAAAGAACACTTCACGTTTCTGAAAGAATGAATCAATTGGTCTCTCACTTGATAGCACTGTGACTTGATCTAAAAAACTGTTGCTGTTGCTTTCTTCATTCCCAAAGAGATCTGTTTGCACCAAAATGTTAACTGCCGATATTTCCATATCTTTGATTTTTTCTTTGAATAATCTGCCCGTTGGAGATGTACGTTGGCTTAAGATTTTCAATAAGTTGAACCAACCAGTCATCATCGGTTGACCGGTCCTACCGAATAGTAACGACCGATTAAAGGAAAATATTAAGTTGAGCCGCGCCGGTCTTCTAAGGAGATCAGTCAATAGTTTGTGCCGCTTCAGAGGAATCAGTTTGACCGGACAATTGAGAATATAACCGCTCCTTATTTTCCTGCACAAAAGGTTGAATTTGATTATGTTCTTTCGATAGTTAATTACTTATTAATTAACTATCTAATTTATCTAACATTCTATCTATTGATGACAACTTCTGGAAAACGGTTTGATAGAAATCCTATTAGAGATTAATAACACTTTCTATTCTTTGCAAACCCTTGCAAACTCTTGAAGCGATTCAAGTGCGAAAATGTTTACTCAGGTTTGAAGCTACGAACCAATGAGAGAAGGAAAGACAAAATGTAAAAGACACAACAAGTTGTTTATGGATGTTCAAAGCAAACTCTCCTACGTCACCTCTTCTTCCAACCACCAGAAGGATTCACTAAACTTCTTTGAATCAAATATAATTTACTGGATAGCTAACTTTTGAACAAAACAAGCTCTATTCAACTTACAATATGATTAAAATTATTTCTCAGTTAGACAGATTTTGATTCTCTCTTGAACTTAAAGATGTATAGATCAGAAAGTGCAATAGTATAAGATTGATAGCAAATAAGGCTTATGAAATCAGTAAGTCTGATACGCTTTTAAAAACTTGTAAAAACTTGTTAATCTCTCTCTGGTACATCGACCGTTGTTCTTGAGGATTTATATATAGAATACAAACACCAACGGTCAATTCTTCTAGATGGACACATGGCAAGAGATTGATCAAGTAATGGAAATAATTTATTCAGATGCCCTATTTAATCAAACCGGAGTAATACTGAAGGCTTTTAATACCAGACGCACAACCTTTATATAACCGGAATATTAAATATCGGATGCGTATAATACCGGATACGCTTCTGGGAAACCGACCGGTAGACCGATGTCACTACCGGTTGCGCCGTCTTTTATGAACCAAAGATACTACCGGTCAGACTACCGATTACGCTTGCTGAGTGGTAGAACTGATTTCCACTACCAAACTGATCCACCGAACCGATCCACTACCGGTTACGCTCTTGCACACTACCGATCTCACCTACGTAGTAATTTCGGTATTTTCTCTACTTCGCAGAAATAACCAAACTCCAATTATTATTTGCAGCTGGTGAGATTCGAATCCTGGTCACCCGTGTGACAGGTGAGAGTACTTACCAATGTAATACACCACATTGTTGTTATCTTTAAAACAATTAATATATTTGATATGACTTAGCAGTTATATATAATTTAACTTATATATATATATAATTTAACTTAGTTTTATACATTCATTATTAAAACTTTTTCATAAATTATATTCTAACACGGTATTATATAACTTTGGTTATATAAGAAGCGCGTCTGGTATGAAATCAGTTTTTTAACAAAATCGGCATTATACTGGAGCACTTCCGGTCTTTTCCGCTTCCTATAATTTTCCATATAAGGACGCTTCCGCTAGTTGTATACATCAGCTTTATAAGTCCCGTATACTTTTTTCCTTTACTGATCAAGTAGTTGGAGGAATATTCGCGTATGTGGCATTCATTCGTTGGATACAAATAGCTAGCATACAGGTCTGCATTGATGAGTGTAGAAGGAGTAGCGTACAACTAGTTGATCGTGGGTAGACTGATACTAACTTCAAGCAGCTGCTAAAGCGAGGCATTAGACGTGCTCCATTAGACTACCAAGTCTAAGGAAGTTAGAAGCCTATGTCTAATAACAAGATCCATTAAATCACCAAGTCTAATAGAGTTAGAC